>NC_139578.1:23218567-23401067 GCF_946808225.1 Silurus aristotelis
TCTAGTGATTCAGTTAATAATCTGTATCTAGTGCTACAGTTAATAATCTGTATCTAGTGCTAGAGTTAATAATCTGTATCTAGTGTTTCAGTTATTAATCAGTATCTAATAATCTAATAATAATCTAATAATAGTTAGCTGTATCCAGTGTTTCAGTTATTAATCTGTAATTTAGAGCTTCAGTTAATAATCTGTAATCTGTAAATTAATAATTTGTAATCTAGTGCTTAATGTTAATAATCTGTAATCTGTATCTAGTGTTTCAGTTTCGATAATCTTTGCAATAATAGTACAATAATCTGTATCTAGTGCTTCAGTTAATAATCTGAAATCTAGTGCTTTAGTTGATAATCTGTAATCTAGTGCTTCAGTTGATAATCTGTAATCTAGTGCTTCAGTTAATCTGTAATCTAGTGCTTGAGTTGCGATAATAGTGCAATAATCTGTATCTAGTGGTTCAGTTAATAATCTGTATCTACTGCTTCAGTTAATAATCTGTAATCTAGTGCTTCAGTTAATAATCTGTAATCTAGTGCTTCAGTTAATAATCTGTAATCTAGTGCTTCAGTTAATAATCTGTAATCTAGTGCTTCAGTTAATAATCTGTAATCTAGTGCTTCACACAGAAAGCACTGGGCCTTAAACTCTTCCTGATAGTAGTATATTATTTGCTGTCACTTTGAGTTACCATTTTGTAAATATTTGCCGAAAAGTCTTAATGTAACACTGTAATGTAAAAGGATCACATTTAACTGCTATGTTTCATATTTTAAGCACAGCACTTGTGTAAAACCGTATTAATTTCAATAGTTTTTAATACATTTAAATATTTGAATGAAATTATGACTGCATTTTTAGACAAAATGTGTAACATAAATTTGATACTGAACCCAGGCTATTCAGGACCCTATTTTTAAATGGCTTCTGTGATTAAAATAGTTTTTAAATGGCCTTCTCAATAAAGAGTACATTATATACACAAAAAGTATTGCAACACGACTTTTTCAGCCATACGTCCTTCTCCCCCTATCTGTTAAAGTCACAAAGTTGAAGCCACGCACTTGTGTCTTTGGATAAAGCGGCATTTCACTTTACTTGAATTAGGAGACCCAAACCTGTTCCAGCATGACAATGCCCCTGTGCACAAAGCAAACTCCATGAAGATATGCTTCACACAAGTTGGAGTGGAAGATCTTGAATGACCTGCTATAAAGCTCTGGCTGATTGCACCTCAGACCTCCTCAACCTTCATCATCTCAGACTTGATTACCTGACCACAACTACCCACTACAATATAGTAGAACATCTTCCCAGAAGAGTGGAGGTTATTGGAACTGCAGATGGGCACATCATTGTGAAAAGAGGATGTTCAAAAAGCACAGATGAATTTTCTGGTTAGGTGTCAAAATTGTCCAAATGCATGTTGGTTTGTGTTGTATGACTTTTTTTCTTTTTTAATGAAATGTCTTCGGGAACTGAAACAACGTTAAAAGGCATTCAGAATGAGTCTATGCTGGAGATTTATACAGACATTGAAGTGCAGGTGATTATCAGGATGAATATTTTTAGCCTGGGTTATTTAACATATCGCTTTCACACCCATGTAGTCATTCGCCTGTCCCTTACAGAGCCTGTTCTACTTGTTTGACTGAATGTTTTAAAGCCTTTAGTCATAAAGCTTGTCTGTACCTTTTGTTTAATTCTTCAAGGCCACGTGTGCTTTATTTGTTTCAGTGTATTATGTGATGACAAATAAGATTGCAACCTTGAAAGCTTGATCGGTTTTTAAGCCATGACTTTCTGACAACTGTGTGTTCAAGCTGATGATCTTTTCTATTCAGTCTTGTTGATTTTGTTTCCATTGTTATGACAACAGTGTTTTGACCGTCTTCGGTAGTCAATTGTCGTGCTGCAGTACTGTAACCTTTTCATAAACATTGTGTGTTAAGCAGATGCATCACTGTTTTCTACTGAAGGCCGAGGACAGAACGGCACGGCTAAGCTGCTGGATCTGTTAGACGATGGGTTGCACAGGGTGGGGACCTATGATGACTTTAACACAATCGACTGGGTGAGGGAGAAATCCAAGGACCGAGACCGTCACAGAGAGGTGAAGCTGCAGGACACAACCTGAACAAGCGGAGTTGCACAGTATTCAAGTGCTCCATAACCAACCCTCTGTTTCTCTCTCCGTTTCTTGTCTCAGATCAACAATAAGAAGAGGCAGTCAGTATTTGATCTTCTCTTGAGTTTGAGTGATGCTTTTTCTGGCTGGCTGCTTATGCTCCTCATCGGCCTCATGTCTGGTTAGTGACCCCCGACCCCCCCCCCCCCCCCCACACACACACACACACACACACACACACACACTAACAAATAGACGTCTATGAGTTTCTTTTTTTCCTGCTTACTTTTTGTCCATTTCCTCACCACATTCTAGCGGTTACTTGTTTTAGTTGGTCTAAATAGAATATGCTCGTGTGGCTGATACTATTTATATAAAATCCTGATATCCTCTGTTTCAGTATTTTTCACCACTCAGTTACTTCAGTCTACTCGCTCATACACAAGTACTGTGGAAAAGAGTGGAAAATAATAAAAGTGATGCTGATTAGTGGATATGAAGACAAGAAGAAGTTTGTTATACATAGTAATAAAAAGATCTAATAAACAAGACGTTCAAATACTGTTCGGCAATGATTTTCAGGTAAAAAATGATTGAAGAGACACAAAATGACACTGCTTTGAAAAACAGAACGCAGATATAAATATGCTTTACAAAACAGCCACAAGTAGATATATGCTTTTTTGTTTTTCATATATTTCGTTTTTAGTATGTTTAAGATCTCAGTGCTGGACAGTAGTAGCCAGTAACAGATGATCGTGTGCTGATGTCCACATAATAAATAGTGCTATAATAATTAGTGTCCTGTGTTTACGAGAGCCGTGTCATGCCAGTTAACATTTCCTCTGTTTTCAGAAAATACAATCAAATCGGATCTGATACTAAACTGATTTTAAAGCCAGTGTTGGCAATGATAACAATACACTAACAGATAAATGAATTTCATAATGAATTACATAATTTTTACCTCATGATTGATCATGATAGCAGTCACTATATTTGTCAAGCACAAATTAGGCACCATGATCAAATTGGTATAATATTTACATTACAGCAAGGAGATTTATTGCAGTTTACATGACAGAAAATGTCGAATCAGTTGTTTTTTCAAGTATATATAATTTTTTGGTGCTCATTATTGGAGTTTTATTTACGGCTAAGTGGCCTAGTCATATCTGCTTATTACAATACTTCACTGATTACGCTACTTATTCTTCACTTGCTCATCCTTCATCTCTTTCTCTATTTCTTTCTCTCTGCAGGAGCATTAGCTGGAGGCATAGACATTGCAGCTCACTGGCTAACAGACCTAAAAGAGGGTGTGTGTCTGAACGGTTTCTGGTTCAACCACGAACACTGCTGCTGGAACTCTAAAGAGACCACTTTCCAAGAGAGAGACAAATGTCCAAACTGGAAGAGCTGGGCCGAGCTCACGGTGGGAGTCAACGAGGTGGGTGCTGATTTCATTCACACACACACACACACACACACACACACACACACACACACACACACACACACACACTTTTTCGCTTTGTTCATTTCAGAAGCGTGGTGGTCGTCACTCCCTCTAGTGGTGTAAAGTTCAAAACCACAGCAGGAAACAATTGAATCTAGAGAAGTGAAAGCAGTGTTTTACATGCTTGTCTTAAACATTAGCCCTTGAACTTATACTGCATTATGGATTAACATATCTGATGATCCAATTGCTGGATATAATCCATCATTTAAGTGTTATTAAAAATAGTCATATATGTAACTAGACATTTTTTTGTATATTAAATGTTTTTGTACATTGTATGCTTTATCCAATAATATATTTGAATTGCCTGAAGGTTTTGAAGGGTTTCTATGATGGTGCATATAGCAACAAGTAAGAGATGGTGCTGTTCCGTGTGTGCACACTAGGGGGCGAGTGCCTATGTGGTGAATTATCTACTGTATGTGACCTGGGCTCTGCTCTTCTCCTACCTTGCTGTGGTTCTCGTCAGGGCCTTCGCCCCGTATGCCTGCGGCTCGGGAATCCCTGAGGTAAGATGCCTATGTGTCTGATTTACTCGCTCTCCGATGCTTTCTGCTCTTTTCTCTCTCTCTCTCTCTCTCTCTCTCTCTCTCTCTCTCTCTCTCTCTCTCTCTCTCTCTCTCTCTCTCTTTTTATTTTTTTTCTATCTCTGTATTTGCCATTATTATTATTATTAATGCTTAATTAGCCCTAATGCCCTCAAAACGGTTAAATGCTCTGTGTGTGTCTGTATGTTCTTAAAAAGAGCTCCACCCATTGTGTCAAACAGCTGTGACTTGTTTCAGCAGTATGAAAAGAAACGTCTCTAGTGTGTTTTTTTTTTATTTCCTCCATATCTTTACATTAAGAAAACAGGCAAACCGTTTACAGACGTTAAAGACACAAACGGGGGGGGGGGGGGGAATCATTTTGTGTATCAAAATCCCAAACTGTCATGTCATGAGAAGAAAAAGTCATAAAACAATCCAGACATCTTTAAGATTTATGGAATCTCTCCTCCTTAGTTGAAATTGGAAAGCTCAGAGTGACCCGTTTCCTCAAAAGGATTTTTCAGCGCTTTGTTCGTGCCAAGAGCACGATGCTGTCACGCAAATGATGATCCAAAAAATCTAGGTCCTCCATGTTAGAGTTCATCCTGAGTGGATTAATGTATTAGAGGTTGTTGATGATCATACATTTCCCAAGACACTTATTCATTATTCTCTGCGGTGTCGAGTGTTTCTCTGTCGGAGTGGAAAAATAGCTTGGTGTTAAACCTTTCTCTCTCACTTTCAGATAAAGACCATCCTAAGTGGCTTTATAATCCGGGGCTACTTAGGAAAGTGGACTCTAGTGATAAAGACGATCACTCTGGTGCTGGCAGTGTCTTCAGGCCTCAGCCTGGGGAAAGAAGGTCCTCTGGTGCATGTGGCCTGCTGCTGCGGAAACATCTTCTGCCATCTTTTCACCAAGTACCGCAAGAACGAGGCCAAGAGGAGGGAGGTAGGAGACACGGGGAGACCGGCGAGAGGGAGAGGAAAACGAAGAGGAGTGATGGAAAGATAAGGAAGAAAGTGTGGGAGATTGAAGTAACAGACAACAAGATAAGGAGAAAGTGGATGGGGAGAGACTGGGGAATGGATTAGGAGGACTCTTTGTGTCTCAAGCCAAGAAACAGTAATAGAATATAAAGAGATTTGCTCCAGACACGGCGGTAGGAGAACACGGGGGCAAAATGTTAATGGATCTAGACATATTAGTGAGCAGGCAGAGAGCTACGCTCTGCTGCAGAAATTAGCTCCATTTACACTGGAATGCGGAGTGAGAAATAATTTTTTGAACGTCCGTGTTCTAATTGTTAAAATTGTTAATTGACCTGTAGATGGGATGATACATCAGGGGTAGTTATTTGTTTTTGTATGTGCTTACGAATGCCAATGTGTCCGTTTGTGTGCACGTTCAAAATGTTTCTGTCGGATTTCCTCAGGTCTTGTCAGCAGCCTCCGCTGTGGGCGTGTCTGTGGCGTTTGGAGCTCCTATAGGAGGAGTGCTGTTCAGCTTGGAAGAGGTCTAAATATTAACACAATGATTTTTTTTTTTTTTTAAGTAATAAAGAGAAATACAGAATCGTCTTCTTGTAACTATTTTCTAATGTTGTAGTAGAAAGTTCCAGTAAGTTTTGCATATACTGGTAACGTCGTTCAATCCGACTGGATTTGATCTATAATAAAAAAAACTACAGAAATTCAGATGACCATTACACAACACTTTTTTTTTTTTTTTCGTCATTCGGCAAACTTTTTTTGCGCCGCTTTTGACGCATGAATGGGATCATTATTTTGTTGGCAAAGACAACCAGGTTTTGGGCTGAACTATCCTGGCAGAATCTCATCAGTCTACATAAAATCTGTCGACACACAAGCTATAAAATAACCGTCGAGAATCGATGAGTCTCCATCATCTTCACCATTAGGGTGTGACTAATTCTGGACTGCAGAATACCCTGACTCAATATTTACGTCTTATTGCAAGCATGTTCTTACTGTTTCCTGCTATATTTCTGTCCCTCAGGTCAGCTACTACTTCCCCTTAAAGACACTGTGGCGTTCATTCTTCGCAGCCCTGGTCGCCGCCTTCACCCTACGCTCCATCAATCCCTTCGGCAACAGCCAACTCGTCCTGTTCTACGTGGAGTTCCACACCCCATGGCACCTGATGGAGCTCTTCCCTTTTGTTTTGCTTGGTATTTTTGGCGGCCTGTGGGGGGCGTTTTTCATCCGTGCCAACATGGCCTGGTGTAGACGTCGGAAGAACACGTGTCTGGGCCACTACCCCGTGTTGGAGGTAGTGCTGGTTACTCTGGCTACGGCGCTGTTGGCCTTTCCGAACGACTTCACGCGCATGAGCGGAAGCCATCTCATCTCCGAGTTGTTTAACGACTGCAGTCTGCTGGACTCCTCCCAGCTGTGTGACTACACCTCCCAAGTGAAGGGTGGAGCAATGAACAATAACCTAAGTCACGGTGCGAATTACAGCAGCAGCCTATATGACCGAGCAGCCGGGCCTGGAGTCTACACGGCTATCTGGCAGCTGGCGCTAGCGCTCCTCTTCAAGACGCTGATCACCGTGGTTACGTTTGGCATGAAGGTATTTGGTACTGGGCAGATGGTTTTCATAGCCACATTTGTTTCACTGCATCTTTTTCTTCTTAACTTTGATTTTTCCCTAAAAGCATAAGCAAGGTTAGAAAGCATTTTAGTGATGTACCCCCCCCCCCCAAACCCCCCCCCCCCCCCCCCCCCGATCACCACGTATTGATTATTGTGCATATGATACTGTAGATATACGTATGATAGATAGCAGGGTGTCATCAAGACTATAGAATTAAATGACGAAATCAATAAATGACACAGCTGAAGTTTCATTTTCGATTTCCTTTAACCTTTTCTGTCATAGGTGCCCTCTGGTTTGTTTATTCCCAGCATGGCTGTAGGGGCGATAGCAGGCAGGCTGCTGGGCATCGGTATGGAGCAGCTGGCATTCTACCACCACGACTGGTCGATCTTCAAGGGTTGTTCATCCAGCACCAAATGCATTACGCCAGGCCTGTACGCCATGCTCGGGGCTGCAGCGTGTCTGGGTATGCCCAACAGTGGATCACAGATTCACCCCATTTCATCTGCTTTCCACTAACGGGAATGCACCCGCTCATGCATTTAATTACAAGTGCTCGTTTTCATCCTTGCTGGTTGCTCATTGCTGCCCAGTTGTAATCAAATAAGTCCAGAGTACAAGTTTCATAGCTCATAAACCTTCACGCTAGCAGGCACATTTAACTTGTAAGCCATGCCGGAGACCCGGCTGCGTGACAGACGTTAAATGGAGGGTATGAAATGGGTATGAAAGCCCATCTGATGAGGAAAATGCCTGCTTGGCTGTTTGGCTTTATAAAATGGTCTGTTGTAGTTATGGTGTAACTGTAGCTCTTTGATGCGCAGCCCAAACTTTATTTTCAGTGCTGATCTTCCGTGACAGCGCAGGAACAAACATTACATACTTCACCGTGGGACTTCAGATCCGGTCGTTTGAAAAAAGGACAAAAATGCTGCCATGCTATATTACTTCACGTAGATTTACAGCAGTTTTCGCACCCATTCATCTTTTTCTCTCAGGCAATATAAATATAAAATTTTGGTCACTAAACCTGTTTATAAAGAGATGTTCAGAAATGATATGTGTAAAACCAACAGCTTTGGTGAAGCTTTGGTAATCATATAACTTTATATGATGTTATGATTCATTTAGTCATTCAAATCAAAATAAGCTATTTTTTGATGAGCCTGCACTCAGATTCAAATTCCTGATAATGACATGTTCAAACTTGGATGCTATCTTATGCTTTTGAAGAGCATTGACTTCAGAGTTTTAAGTTTTGCCCATTCTGAATTTTTCTACTTACCATGGTTGCAGAGAGTGGTTATGTGAGTTCAATCAATTTCTGAAATTGGCACCATATGGCACCGACAACCAGGCCATGGGTAAAGTCACTGTGATTACTGAGAACGCACACTCTATGTAAAATATTACTGAACTTTATTACAAAAACAAACAGCATTGAATCATGAAAATGTGCTAAATGAAATATAAATATATTCACTAGTAATTATATAATAAATAATAAACATAATATAACACTCTCCGTGCAGCGCACAGTCTTATGTTTAAAAACAAACAGCACATGTTGTCAGTAAGTTGCCTCTAGAGGCCGCCCTCATAATGAGAGCAGGCGGAAGCCGGAAAAACTATCAGTATGGATTTTTGCTGATAGTCGGCTAAAACGATTAATCGAACCATCTACATTTTTCTGTATCGCTTTTCTGTGCCTTGACGATTCATATTCTTTTTAATCTTCCCTCATTTCTTACTCATCCTCACTCTCTCTCCGTTTCCCCGTGCAGGTGGTGTTACTCGGATGACCGTGTCTCTTGTGGTCATCATGTTCGAGCTGACTGGAGGACTGGAGTACATTGTGCCCCTCATGGCAGCCACTATGACCAGTAAGTGGGTAGCAGATGCTCTGGGCAGAGAGGGCATCTACGAGGCACACATCCGGCTGAACGGCTACCCTTTCCTTGAGTCTAAGGATGAGTTTGAGCACAAGACCCTGGCCATGGATGTGATGCGTCCACGGCGCTCTGATCCTTCACTTTCTGTTCTCACGCAAAGTGGCATGAGTGTGGAGCAGGTGGAGGCTGTGATAGCTGACACATCATACAGTGGATTCCCCATAGTTGTTTCCCAGGAGTCTCCAAGGCTGGTGGGGTTTGTGCTAAGGAGGGACCTGGTTATATCAATAGGTGAGATGGGTGAAAATGTATGTGTTTGTCTATGGATCTTCAAATACAACTGACATGCGAATATATTGTTATATAGTTGTTGAAGCTGCAGATTTGTTTGTGTGTTTCTTTAGGAGAAAGGTGCTGTAGAAATATTATTATTACTATGTACTTTGTAGCTTCATTATCAAGCCTGTGCAGGGTTTCCTTCAAACTTATCTGGTTCTCCAATTTCTGCTTTCTCGTAACCAGATAGTGCACGCCTCTGCCAGGAGGGTATCGTGGGAGCATCGCAGGTCCTTTTCACTGAACCTACTTTAACTCAGCCTCATGGTGGACCTCCTTCCCTCAATCTGCGCAGCATCATGGATCTCAGTCCACTAGCTATCACTGATCAAACACCCATGGACATCACCGTGGACATCTTCCGCAAGCTCGGCCTACGCCAGTGCCTCGTCACACAGAACGGGTGTGTGTGTGTGTGTGTGCGTGTGTTGGTTACTCTTTTAATACAGTATTCCTTCAGCTATTGATTGAGTGAGTTACCATGACATTCCTGTATTGGTTTTTCGCAGTCAGCCATGTGTCATTGTGGCTGAATTAGTGAGAAATTTGTATACATTTGACATGAGAGAGGAATGAAAACATTATCTCAGCTATAACAAGCATCATCACATCACCCAAATTGAATCAGAGCGACGTAACAGGAAATCCACAGCCATCAGTGGCTGCGAGTTCAAAAGTAAAAGAGCTATTTGTTTGGAAAAGATGCATATGACTGGATTCATATGTATCAAAGTAAGCACGTGATTGTCTTTTACACTTCCCATTTAGGGAGACCAAGAATTTTGGAGAAAATTGGGTCAAAACAAGAAGTCTTATCGCATAATAACAGACAAGAACCAGTAGCCAATCAGAAGAGAGTGTGTAAACAAGTAAGGGAGTCCAACATTATCAATCAAGGGAATGGATTTATATTTTTTTTAATAAACGTTGTAAGAATTTCTTTGGTCCTTTTTAAAGAATTATGTAATTGTAAAATTAGTTTAGCTGAAGAGAGACTAATAGCTGGCAAGAGAGTAATAACTGAATTTTGTGCGCTGTGTATTTTGTACCTTTAACTCTAGTACGTTTTATTTAGAATGTGTATATCGTATTTCACCATCCGAATCGGATTGTTTTCTCCACACCACATTTCAGCTTGATATCTCATTTGGCCATGATACTCTCTCTCTCCTGGAGGGAAAACCATACGTTCAGCCCGCGGTCTGTCCCCAAGACCCCATGCTATGAGATTAAAGAGGAGCAACCCTTCATAGTAAAGTATGATGTTTGGAACCCAGCCTTCAATCCTCTTTGACTGTGTAATGATTTGGCTCTCAGAGTTGTTGGGGTCGTCAAGAAGAGTGCACACAGTCCACATTCATTAAATACTCTTCTGTATAGAGTGTGCAATGCCTGGGAGAATCAACTTTCCAAATTTTATATCCAGTGGCAAATCTATATATAAAAGCCACCACAGTCACATCTAGCACCTAAATGACTCAAGAACCTTGTGATTAAATGTTCATATAATGAATATAAGGGAAATCTGATATATAAGTTATAATGAGTTGTGCAATCTTTTATTAGGAGTAAAATAAAGCCGCCTCTGTGGTTTTCTCGTATGCAATCTATGCTATAGACTGTCACAATTGTATGCTTGTGTGTGTGCGTGTGTGTGTGTGTGCACACGTGCAAAAATGAAAGATGAGCAGTCTGTTTATCTTTCTCTCCCTCCCTGGAGTCAAACTTCTCGCCAAGCAAATGGAAATGACATCTGTGAGCGATTGAGGGTTGACTAACTCTTTAATGCTCCACACACACACACACACAAACACACACACACACACACACACACACACACACGTACACACATGCATGTGGATTGCATATTCATATAATATGGTCATGTATACAAACACATTATGTCATGCCCTAATGAGGATTTTTTATACTTGTTTTCCATGATGTCCATAGAGCTGTCAGATTTAACTTTCCGCTACATTATGATCAAATAACTTTTATTAAATCTTTGTTTTTTTGGTCCTTTCTTCTTTCTTTATAGGCGTTTGTTGGGGATTATCACTAAGAAGGACATTCTGAAGCACATGGCCCAGATGACAAACAGGGACCCAGAGTCCATCCTTTTCAACTGAGAATCCCTTCTCCATCACTCAGCAGGAGAGAAATTTAATCCCATTCCACATGGACACACTTCCCAGACTGGATTATCCCAATTAACTGCTGGGAAGTATGTGTGTACTATATGTATGTGGGAGATTTTTTTTGTGTATGTCTTGGAATGACCTGAGGCTTTGGCATAGTTGGAGGAACGGATTTGGGCGACATGCCTGGACAGGAAGTTCTATCTCCTAGATGATATGACTTTACAGATTCCCCCGAAGCCGTCACACACTCCACTGATGACTACTGCACACCCACACCCACCACCAAACACATGCACCACTGATCCACATCATCTTTGGAAGACTGTCACAAAAACATTCCTGTGAGCACTGGCCTTTTTTTTTTATCCTGCATATGTCATTCTTGGATTCGCTTTGAGGGAACCCATGGCTTGTAAAGGACATTTAGGGAATCTCGCTGGGGAACATGCCTGAACATGCCCGGGTTAGACAATCACTGTGGGAAGAGGATGAGAGATGAGACGGGAGTGTATCATGTTAAAAAGTCACACACACTCAGCCAGCTTGTCAGACTCCTTGCACAGATAAAAGCCAACGACGGTGTTGTGTTCGAGCTTTTTATAATTAAAGTGTTAATGTAAAGTGTCGCCGTTTGAATGCTAACGTGACTTTAATTTGAGTGGGTCAGAATGTTAAAGGGAATCTTTAATCCACTAACTTATATGCTTACATTATTGATCAATATCTCTTTGGGAGACACTCTTACCAGCCATTACTTTCCATAGTAGGTCACATTACCTAAAATGCGTTAACGTTGGGTTTTTCCCTCCGGAGTCATCATGTTAGGAATTCCGAACCATTTAGAATTAAAATATACTGAAGTATGTATTCCAAATAAGTAGCCACAGAATTTCCTCAAAGTGTTTTTTGACCTGAAGGAGCACCATTTTTGACACTGATTGGACCTGTGTGCTGTCCCAGCACAGGCCAGTAGAGGTCACTATCTCTCTCAATATCTCGCACTGTGATTACTCGGTTTTTTGGCCAACTCTGCTTCTCTTCCATGGATTCTCAGATGCCCTTGTATCAGGGAGTCAATGTCACCGATTTACTCCAGAGAACTGAAGTTAAAGGGAGTTGAAGTTCGTCCCTTCTGCTCCGCTTGTCTTCCTGTTAAACGCCCCGAGCGCGATCGTCTCATCTAGGGCGTATCCCGGCTCCTCTGTTTTATCATTCTTGCACTCGTTATGACCCTGGACAACCTGGGCTTAGAATCATGTATTTGCCTTCCCTCCTTTTGTTTTAGGGGATGTGACAATCCAATAATGACACAAAAACGGGGCTCCTCCTAACCTAAAGGGAAGCACAGGCGGAGTGCCGGAGAGCTCCCTGACATTTATTTACTCCCCATCCTTGGCACGCTCGCTTAACTTCTATTGTCCGCTCCTGTTTATCTACATTAGCACAATGTTTAAAGCATGTCAGTCCTTTTAAAAGTCTGAGGCCAGTTCTACTCTCTCTCTCTTTCTCTCTCTCTACATTGCACTCGCTTTCTTTCCCCAATATTCCCGCGAGCAGGAGCGAGGGCGCGGAGGTCGGGGGAGCTATTGTTCATGCTCATGCTCGTCTGGGCTAGCGGTCGCCAGGATGTTCCCCGACGGCGTTTCCCTGCTGCCCAGCCCTCTTCCACTCTTAGAGAGCCAATTTCCGTACAACAACAGCCAATGCGGCGTTATTGTAATATAATGGAGGCAAGGAATGAACACAATCTCCACCTCCGCTGATTGAAAGCGAACGTTTTTGTGGGGTTTTTTGCGTGTGTGCATGCAAGGTGCGCAGGAACGAGGGATTAATCCTTTCTTCTCGAACCTCGTGAGAAAACAAGACGAGTGCTGCTGAGAGAGGCTGAAGGGGAGGTTAATTAAACAGCATGGCCAGGTCACATTCACAAAGGTCCCTTTTTGTGGCATTGGAGTTATGAGGAGAGAGAGAGAGAGAGAGCGAGAGAGAGAGGGAGAGAATGAAATTTGGCTTTGAGGCTTGCTCAGTGCTGCTGGGTTACTGTGTGTCCCAGCTCTCTTGTAATCCAACCCTTGATTGGCTTTAAGGGCTCAGTCCAGGGCTGAATGAAATGTCATCTAGAGCAGGACATGCCACAGACCAAACCCCCCCAAGCAGCTTGATCCCCTCCCCTTTCATTCTCTCCTTCTCTGTGTTCCTTATCTGCAGAAAAGCCGCACACCACCCTGTGAAAGAATGTTCGAGTTAGTGCTTTATCCAGCTGTGGTTATTACCCACCTGCCAAAAAAGAGCTTTTGTATAACAAATGTGCCATTCAAACCCAGGAAGACAAACAAGGGGGGAAAAAAACAACATTGAGCTGGTTGTTATTTGCGAGGTGTTTGTTCTAAAACACTACTGTTTTTGGTCAGAGAGCAGCATTGACAGGTGGAGGTTTTGGCGAACAAATTGTTGTAGCAAGCACAAAACTAAATTCTTTACTGTGTTTCATCCAAAATGCTGAAGATGCAGAATCTGGAGCAATAAGGCGTGACTCCACCCTGCTAATGGATACACCTCTCAGAGTTACTGGACCATCAGTTGGTTTGTTTTATCCCTGTATACGGCTCAACACAACCTGCTTCCCATCGAAGTGCAAATACTGTTTCAGTTTAAAGCAGAGTGAGAACAAGTAGGATCATTTTGGGGAAATTGGACCAAAATGGCCTTGTAGGTCAATATAATGCATTCTTTAGGACCTGTGACTATTTCTTTTGTATGCTGACTCGACACTGTGGAAATTGTAATCAAAAGTATAGTCTGTTGGGGGGGTTGTTTAGGTTTTTTTTTTTTTTTTTTTTGCAGAAATCTTTTTTTTTAATAAAGGTGAAGCATTTCGATTCTGGGCTGTGTTCTTTTCTGGTGTATGTGTGTGCTCAAGTATGTGAGGAATCAGGTATAGTTGGGGTTTTGTTTCAGTCATCAAAAGCTTGTTTAAGAAATGAAATAGACTGTAATGTTGATGTTAAATCATGTCTTTGTTCCAAAAACAAAACAAAAAATCCCCCCCAAACCATCAGTTCACTTCTGGCCAATCACAAATTGGCTCCATGTGCAAGTCTTGTGCAAGTCATGTGCAAAATCTGCATTATTTAAATAAAACTGCAGAGCACCTTGAATGACGGATCCTAATTCTGGCTACAGTCCAGAAAGTTATTTTCTTTTTTTCTTTTATGAGACATCGATCTATTATTTTCACTTGTTCATAAAGTAGCGCAGTGCTTTTGTCATCACGTGATAAAGGTGTCCTCTTTGAAAGAGTTGAGTTATGATTCCCAGGGGGAAATTCACAAACATGATAAACCACACACACACACACACACACACACACACACACACACACACACACACACGCACACACACACACACACACACAGGCTATTTTAACCCATAAATCGAACCCACTGTCAACCCACATTCTCTCTGTTCAGGTGCAGCTCTTCTCTTCATGTGGCTTTAGTAGCAGTGCGAGATGTACTGGCCTAAAGGCTAAATCCCTCATTCTGTCTGATTCTCACCATTCCAGGGTTTCACCTCAACGTGGCTTGGGTTTGTTTAAAGGATCTTTTAGAATTCACTTACTGACAATCATATCAATAGGTGTTTTATATAACTGAAATTCCTCACATTACACAGTTCTTTATCATTGCTTGCTTTTATCACAGACTAGTTTCAACACTTGGAACCCACAGAGGCATCATGATGTAATGGGAGTTTTTTTTCGGCGGTGTTTTTGAGAAATATCTTCATAACTAAAGTGCCTGTCGAAAGTTTAGAAACACTTTTTATAGGTTTTAGGAGCCTGCATGTTCCTTTTGTTTCTATACTGTAAAACTAGTTAAAAGGCAAACCACAAGAATTGGACAGTGAGTGACCCAAGGAATGTTCTGTGGACAGTTGAGTCCAAATTGGACATATTTGGGCTTTAACAGAAGACCTAATGTAAGACGGAGAACAGGAGAGATGATGTTAGCAGACTGCCTCACACCTAGAGTCAAACACTGAGGTAAAGCTTAATGGTTTGGGATTGTTTAGGAGAAGGGAAGGTTGGAGACTTATTTTGGGTTAAAGGAAAACTGAACCAACATGTCCAGCATTCCATATTTCAACACCATCAATTTAATCTGTACTGCTGGACCAACTTCACCATACAACAATAAAGGATTATCATTTGTCGATTTACTAAACTCTTTTGGAGTTAAACAAAACGTCACCAGACCAACCCACCGTTTTAACCACACACTAGACTTAATAATATCCCACGGAGCAGACGTCACTGATATAGATATTTTACCCCAGAGTGATGACATCACAGACCATTATCTCCTACTGTTCACACTACCGGTAGAGCAGATTAACCGTGTTTCACCACGTTATCGACCTGGTAGGACTATTATTCCAACCACTAAGGACAGATTCATAAATAACCTGCCTGATTTATCTCAGTTTCACATTAAACCCATAAATGCTGATCATCTTGATGAGATGGCGAACAACATAGACCTTATCCTCACTAGCACTTTAGACACTGTTGCCCCCATCCGGTTAAAAAAGGTTCGAGAACAAGCACCTGCACCTTGGTATAATAGTCATACGCATGCCCTAAAGAGAACAACACGTAATCTGGAGAGAAAATGGAGGAAAACTAAATTGGAGGTATTTAGAATTGCGTATAAAGACAGTATGCTTAGCTACAGACAGGCGCTAAAAGCTGCTAGAGCTAAACACCTGAGCAAACTCATAGAAAATAACAAAAACAATCCCAGGTTCCTTTTCAGTACAGTCGCTAAATTAACAACAAATCAGGGATCTGAAAAATGTGTTCCATCACAGTTTAGTAGTGAAGACTTTATGAATTTCTTCACTGAAAAAATAGATAACATTCGAAAAACAATTGTGGCAGTTCAACCTCTGACAGCATCTCCCGACACAATCGTACTTACAACCCCACAACTACACTGTTTTACATGTATAGGACAGGAAGAGCTGTATGATGCTATTATGAAAGCTAAATCAACAACATGTCAGTTAGATCCAATTCCCACTAAACTACTGAAGGAAGTGTTATATACAGCTGGTGAGCCTCTTTTAAATATTATTAACTCCTCACTATCGTTAGGTCATGTCCCTAAATCCCTCAAGTTAGCAGTTATTAAGCCCCTCATTAAAAAACCTAATCTGGATCCAAACACGCTATCGAATTACAGACCAATTTCAAATCTCCCATTTATGTCTAAGATTTTAGAAAAGATTGTCGCTGCCCAGTTATGTAACCACTTGCAGGAGAACAATATCTTTGAAGAGTTTCAGTCAGGTTTTAGGCCCCATCATAGCACAGAAACTGCTCTAGTTAAAATCACTAACGACCTGTTTTTAGCTTCAGACCAAGGCTACATCTCCCTATTAGTTTTACTAGATCTTAGTGCTGCGTTCGACACTATAGATCATGATCTTCTCCTCGATCGCTTACAGAATTACATCGGTATTCAGGGACAGGCATTAAGCTGGTTTAAATCCTACCTGTCCAATCGTTACCATTTCGTAGATTTAAATGGAGAGCTATCCAGGATAATGCTAGTAAATTATGGCGTGCCACAAGGGTCAGTTCTGGGACCCCTGCTTTTTACAATATACATGCTTCCATTAGGAAATATTATTAGAAGGCATGGAATTAGCTTCCATTGTTATGCTGATGATACCCAGCTATATATTTCATCCAAACCAGGCGATACAGCTCAATTAGCTCGCATAACTGAGTGTGTTGAAGAAATAAGAGATTGGATGACCCATAACTTTCTGCTATTAAATCCTGATAAAACGGAGATTTTGCTCATCGGCCCAAAACATAGTACACAGAAGCTCCAGCATCTCAGCCTGCATTTAGACGGTTGTTCTGTAACTACTAGTTCAACGGTAAAAGACCTGGGAGTTATTTTAGACAGCAACTTATCTTTTAAAAATCACATCAATCAAGTTACAAAAACAGCCTTCTTTCACCTTAGAAATATTTCTAAGCTAAGAAATATGTTATCTATATCTGATGCAGAGAAGCTCGTCCATGCGTTTATGACCTCTAGAATAGACTACTGTAATGCATTACTAGGTGGATGTCCTGCATCATTAATAAACAAGCTTCAGTTAGTTCAGAATGCCGCAGCAAGAGTTCTTACTAGGTCAAGAAAATACGATCATATAACCCCAATCTTATCGTCCCTACATTGGCTTCCTATTAAGTTTTGAATAGACTACAAACTACTGCTACTCACTTATAAAGCACTAAATGGTTTGGCTCCCATGTATCTATCCAGTCTCTTAACACGCTACAATCCGTCACGCTCCCTGAGATCTCAAAACTCTGGGCTTCTAGTAGTTCCTAGAATAGCAAAGTCCACTAAAGGCGGTAGAGCATTTTCACATTTAGCTCCTAAACTCTGGAATAGTCTTCCTGACAGTGTTCGGGGTTCAGATACACTCTCCCAGTTTAAGTGCAGATTAAAAACATATCTTTTTAGCAAAGCCTACACATAACACACATCACACACATCACATCACAACCTTGTGCTCCAGAACATCTGATCACATGCACATTATCAACTTGTGCTGTTAATATCATGAACAGCAGCTACGCTAATTCCTCTCCACTGCTTCTCTTTCTCTCCCCATCCCGAGGCTTCCTGAGGTTTGGCCAGCTCCAGTCACGTCCCACCTCGTGAAGATTATGGACCTATGGATGATCATGGAGAAGTAGATGCCGAGTGTTTAAAGGCCCTGGCATGGAGAAGCTGATGCTGGATCTATGATGATCACAAATTGTTCTGTATTGTTGAAAGATTTATGACCAAACTTTTGATGTCACCCATATGAGGATGGGTTCCCCTTTGAGTCTGGTTCCTCTCAAGGTTTCTTCCTCATATCATCTAAGGGAGTTTTTCCTTGCCACTGTCGCCACGGCTGCTCATCAGGGACAAACGCACACCATTCACCTTCACTGTTGTTTTCTGTAAAGCTGCTTTGAGACAATGTCTGTTGTGAAAAGCGCTATACAAATAAACTTGACTTGACTTGACTTGACTTGACAATACAATGACTCAATGTTTACATCCAAGTTTTTTTTAGAAAGCAGACGGTCGGCTTAAGGTGTTATCTATCCTGGAATGATCTGCCCAGTCACTGCAATTAAAGCCTACTGAACTGCTCTGGGATAAACTGGATCACAAGGCCAAAAAGAAATATCCAAATAAAGAACAACTTGGGCAAGTTTTACTAAGACTCAGAATCAGAATGTTTGGAGAAATGATCTGTACGGATGCCAAGAGTGTGTAAAGCTGTTTTTTTATGCTGAGGTAGGATTTTTCATTGAAAAGAAAGTTTAAAATCTGTACATGTATATATTTGTTTTATCTTCACTGCGTTAAATGACCTAGTTTGTTGCATATAAACAAAATGAACATGCATATGTCTCTCAAAAATAATAAAAGACGAGCTGTTTCTCACAGAAATCGCACTGTATAAGGGCTGACAGCACCCTTAACTAAATGACCTGAAGAGCGATTGTGAAATTGTTAACAGGTGGAAGAACTTGGGCTGGAGTTTTGGGTGCTTAAAGACTCCTGAGTAGGAGTTGTTGAATAGGGAGGACATGGGGAAGTGGTGGGTGTGGAAAATCTCTAGAGAGAGAAAGAGATGAGAATTTTAAAGAGGGTAATTAAGAAAGATTCAGGTGTGGTCCTTCTCCCAAAGTATGATGTACACTATATGGTTAAAAGGTTGTGGAGACATGGTCTTCACACCCATAGATTTCTTTTGCCACAAAGTTGGAAGAACACAGTTCTCTAGACTGTATTTGAATGATGTAAATGCCTCAGGCCCGAATCTGTTTCAGCATGACAATGCGCCTGTGTACAAAGTGAGCTCCATGAACATGCTGTGAAAGTTGTGGTCTGAACAGCACCCTGACCTCAATCCCACTGAACACATTTGGAATGAACTCTGCCTGACCTCACTAATCAGCACAAATCCCCTTGACCGGAAATCTAGTGGAAAGCCTTTCCTGGAGTGTGGAACTTAATATAAAAAAGAAAAAAAGAATTCCAAGCACATGTACGGGTATAATTGGTCAGGTGTCTACAAAGGTTTAGCCATGTAGTGTACACTGTGTTTAATCACAAGGCTTATGCTATTTCTACCTGTTATTGCTGTCCTAAACATCTCTCTTTCATGAAATCTGTCTGCTCGGAACAATTCTTGACTATTTTTATTTACCTATTTATGTGGACTGGGTTGAAAATAATATAATACTTAATGCTGAAAACATTTCAAGAATTGTATCTAGACGAAGCAAAATGTTGGTTTGTTGGCGGTCAGGTTACAGAGAAATTAGAAAAGTCCTCCATCCTTGTCAATGTGGGGAAAACCTAATTTTATAGCCTTACTGCTGAGTGACACTGGAGACTCCTTCTGTCTTTCCAGAAGGCAATATTACAATAACAATTATACAATTTGTTTATGAAGCATATTCACCATACATGTCTCTGTGTACGTTCCTATAGAATCAATAGTAAATGTAATTTTTTCGTGTATCTGTACTTCACTGAAGTATTTCAGTTTGGGGAGACTTTTACTTTAACTTCACTACATTTCAAAGTGAAATTTCTTACCTTTTACTACAATGTTAAAAATCAGTTGTTCCTTTTTAATTTTTTGAGCGAATTAAAACGTAACTGGTCAAGTCGCATCGAGCCACCAATCAGTGTAGAGCGCACAATCGAACTTGTCTACTTATCACCAACATACAGTTTAGCATCAGTTCAATAGGAAGCAGAACATTTTGAGTGAAATGAATGATGTTAGTGGCCTTATTCACGATTTCTTTCAAGTAGTTGAAAAAAAAGTTTGGGGCTTTTGAGAATTTGAATAGATATCAGTCAGTGTTTGAGTCATTCATATTATTCTATTAATAGATCCTTCTGCTGTGAGTAACATTGGAGTCTTTTTACATAAACTGTGTTGATTAGAGTCTTGTGACAAAAATGATAATAGGAACATTATAGCCATATTAAATCAAAGTATTTTGGATACTTAAGTACATTTGAAGGCAAATACTTTTTGTACTTTTACTTAAGTGAAAGTTTAAAGGGAGCACTTTTACTTTTACTGGAGTCATATTTGACCTAGCAATGATATCTCTACTTTTACACAAGTACATGGTTTGTGTTCTTCATCCACCACTGAACATATCCAAAAACATCATAAATACTTATTGTGGTAAAGATGATGATCAGTCAGAGCTGCTGTTATACCACCTTTAACTGGAAACAGCCTTGTGGTATAAATATAATTCAGAAATGAGATGTATAATTAAGATCTGAAACAGGCTTTTGGAACACCATGGTTCAGAATTTCTGCGTCTAATTTTATGCTATAAATTTGAAATACTTGCTTTTATTTGTGTTTCCTCCCGAAAGGCATAATGGATACGAATACTTATCTCCGACTCTAATCAAATACTGAATACTTTCACTAAAGGCTTTTTTTTTTTTATACGTTTACACACTCGTATACGTTCTCAGGGGACGTCTGTATGCGTTTCTCGAGGGAACTAAAAGTTCTGGAGCCATTATTGTACTGCCAGCTAGTTTCATCTGTTTGTTTTGTGTTTACTTTTTGTCAGAGAAAGACGATGTTGAGAGTCTGAGTGCTTTTGGACGGCACTTGTTCCTGTGTGCGGTATCTGATGGCATTCCGGCGGAATTGCAGAACAGAATAGGACAGTTATCTGAAGGAATGTCTGGCAGTCTCGGTGAGGGACATCGACTGAGATGACACACGTGCATGTGTGCAGTGGGTGTAACATTTGTGTGGGGTGAGTGTGTATGTGAGGTCGGGTTGGTCAATGACAAGGTGTACATACATGTGTTTGTCTGATGGACAAAGAATAAGTAGGTGTGTGGTCACAGCTGAATAGGTTAAATAGGAGGGTATGTAAATTGCTCAGATGTGTGTGGTCCGTCTTTGTGTAAATGACCAAGTGTGTGTGTGTGTTTGTATGGACGAGATTGCAGGAGGGAGGACAAGGGGGTTGGGTCAGGACCCCCAGCAAGAATGAGACTGATGGTGACTCACGTTTGGCTTGTCTCAGAGAGTTATGAGAGATGTGGGGGAGGCAGATGGACGGGGGCGTGAGCTTAAACTCAGCATTAAGTCTGAGAGTGTGTGGGAGAATGTGTGAGAGAGAGAGGAAAAGTTTTACGCCCTGAGAGAACATAATGTATGGCAACCAGATGAGTAAAAAAAAAATGATGGACCTGTCTAGACTTTAAAGCATACTCATGAGTAACTGTCTCCTGGAAAACAAGCACTTTAATTGTTAGAAATGACACACGTCCCTCAAAATCACAGATCACAAAAAAACATCAAAGGATTTCTTTTCTTTCTTTCTTTTTTTTTACAGAAAAAAGTCAACCGTTAAACATTTGTACATTCTTATAGAGAGGAAACAACAGTGGTAAACAGTGCATGTTATCTTTTATCAAAGGAGAAACAAGACCCACATATTGGTGATTTAAAGATTATGAACAATTCACAAAGAGGGAAAAAAAACACAGCCCTGGGCAGAAAAAAAAAAAAGTAGAAAAAAACAAAAGCCTCTTTGTTCCGTTTTACTCACGGGGTTCGGACTACATTCATTTGTTTTGTTTTTATAAAATATGTCACCGCAACACATTCTGGTCTCGAATAAAACTCCAACAGTTCATTTATGTTTAAAATCTGGGCATTTGATAAATTGCATCCACTATTGTGTAAAATCTTTCCAATCACACACACACACACACACACACACAAACACACACACACACACACACACACACACACACACACACACACACACACACAAACACACAGTTTATGACACATTTCTTCCACTGTTTTCACATTTGGTTCCTCGCTGTCTGTCGAGAGGATGATCCTTGCTGGAAGATGTTGAAAGATCACTTTTACCCTGTCCGTGGAAACCTGTTACCTCCCACACACTAACACTCGATCACAGGGTAAGAGGGTAGTGTTTGCTTGTTTGTAGTGGAGCTTGTGTGTTTAGCCAGTGTTCCACAGTGAAATTCGAATATGCTCAACCTCACACAGTTCCATGTGCTTTAGATTGGTGTGGGGTTACTCTTGGCCAAACATGTGGCCCTGATGGGCTTCTGTGCAACCAGAGATAAATGTTTTTGCTAAGGACCCCGAAACATCAGGCTGACTGTCTGTAGTTTGAGGGCATCATGTGTAAATGGCTATCATAGTGTTTCTGGCGCTTGTTCCGTACTGTTGCTTCTCATCAATAACCGTTGAACCGGTAGCATGTAGAAAGTATTCTATGAAAAGGGAAGAGAAAGAACCAGCAAACCACTATCATAAAACAATACATGCACAAAAAAAGGTCCAGCTAGGCTCAGGCACACACAAAGAAAGAAATTCTTAGCGGGTAAAGAGAAAAAAGAATAATCTTTTAGCATACACTGTGTTGTCAAATGTATGTGGACACCCGACCATCGCAAACTTTTTGCTCAACATCACTTTCCAAAACTGTGTGAAATTTGATATGGAGTCCCCCCCCCCCCCCAGCCCTATTTGCTGTCCACCCTTCTGGATTCCAGATTTCCTAGATTTTGGGGTACGGCTATGGGGATTTGAGTTCATTCAGCCTCAAGAACATTAGAACAGTCAGGCCCTGGTGTTGAGTCTGAAGGTGCAATTAGCATTCCAACTCATCCCAAAGGTGTTTAATGGGGTTGAGGTCAGGGTTGTGTGCAGGACACACCAAACTCGGCAAATCGAGTCTTCATAGAGCTCAATTTGCGCAGAGGATACTGGTCATTGTAGTGCCATATAAGGGAATTTGCAATACTGCAGTACACAAATTAAGTCTAGACACTCAGAATGCACGTGTTTGCACGTTTCGGGGAAGGAACGCAGATTGATGTGATGGTCATGTGTCTATAGACTTTAGACAATTTAGCATATGCTGATTGAAGAATTGGCTCCATGCTAACAGAATAAATAATGAACAGCACCCTGCATTTTTCACCTACAGAGAGCAAAGCTCCACCCTTTTGCTTTCTATTGGCCACACAAAACCAGTTTGTGTATTCACAGGTCAAATTTTATCCAGCAAATCGTGTCTGTCATGTCCGGGGGTCTTTTTCCCTTCGGTGAACTGGCTTTTTATGCTGCATGTATTTTATTTGTGTTTGCTCAGACTAAATAAACAGTTCTGATTTATTGTGTTTTGTTGTAGCAGGGAGTCAAATGTCGTAAATTTGAAGGCAAAACTACACCTCTCTATACTACTGTACTGATGTGTACGCTCATGTAGATAGCTGAGATTCCTACTAAGCAGCCGAAGTATGACAATTATGTACTTTTTACTGCAGTAGTATGAGATCTGATACCAAGCTAGAGGCTTTGATTAAAAAGACAAATTACTGCCACCTGCTGGTATGGAGAGGAACAGACATGAATGCCGGTACATGTTTTCAGCTCTAGTTTTGTTTGTTTTTGAATGCACTACATATAGCATCAGGAGGTGCTCAACAATTAACCGTGTTATTGCTAGTACTTCTTGAATGTTGTGCCCAGCTTTGAAACTTTACACGAAGCTCTAAACCTTATGTGCTGCTGTGTTAAATAAATGAGATGTTGGAGATGAGTTGTTGTTTAAAGCAACATAATCATAAATCCTAGCCTAAAACCGATGCTTGAGCTAGTAATATGAAACGTAACACACATTTGATTCTGTGCAGTCCTTTTGTTTTGTTGCTCAGACTCGGCCAAATCATTTGGAGCACCCTGCCATAACCTCTGTTTTACTGATTGTGCAGACCAAGTCCTATAGCCTCGCACGCTAACACATTCAAATCAATGCAGCACTGAAAGGCACTTCGGCGTTTACGTCCGCGATGACTGATATTGCGCGTTCACGCTCGCCCAAATCGATTATGCCTGTTGCACAATACGTCTCCTTGATGCATTTACTCCTTCCAAGATGTCGTCCCAGATGGAGATGATGATTTATAACGTCTTTTTTTGTGGCTCACAGCCAAGTCCTTGAGAAAGGAAGCAGAAAGTGCTTGGGCTGTGCATTGCGCTCCTGTGTGTATTGTATATTGGCAGCAGTTTCTTTTTTAAGGCCTTGAGAATAGTGGCATTATCAGACAAATTTCAAGCTGGAGTCCAGTCATTAAGAAGAAGTAGTTAAAAAAACAAAAACAAAAAAAAAACAGACATTTTACACTGAAGTCCAACTTGGCCCTTTATCAAAAGTCCGGCCAGTTATATTACACGATTGCCTCACGCTTACTCTGCTGTCCATCAAATGATATGTATTGGCAGAGATGTTGGCCTGCTGATTTTTCTTCTCATTTGCAGTCATGCTTGTTCAGAACCTCAGTAGGTTGGAGTTTCAGCTATATGAGGCATGCTGAAAGCTGAAATAGCCACCATGTACTATATATACACACAGACATAAAACTGAGATGAGAAAGAGAAAGAAGGGATAAAGGTTACATACATGCCATTCCACTGAAAATGTTTGTGATCATGTGAACGCTGCTTTGGAGAAAACAAAGCAGTAAAAGGCCATGGGTGTGACATTTAAACTCTAAGGCACCCTGTTTGCTTAACCTTTTATACACTCTGTTTTTAAATCTCAGATGTCCAAGTGGAGTGGACTGTGTTCTTGTGGAAGGAGGGCGTGTTTGTGTTTGGGTGAGTGAGGCGTGTCTGCTTTTACAAAGCAGGACTAAAGTGGGAGTATTTGAGTTATGTGAATTTGAAAGTAAACACGTCTGTGCCTTTGAATTATTGAGTCGGATTACTTAATGAAAAGAGCAGCAAATCTCGTGCACTCGCATCTCTGGCTTACTGCGTTAAGTGAATGCATTCTGCATTGTCTCTGTATGTGTGAGTGTGTGTGAGTGAGTTAAGCGAGAGAGAGAGAGAGAGAGAGAAGGTGGTGGTATCTGTCTCTATCTGTGATTGCATGCTGCTCCACTGGTTGAACTGGCCACAGAAAATTTCTGCATCTGCACGCCATACGCCTCTCCTCTTTCCCCTGGCACGCTCTTCTCTTCCTGCATCTCAGTGTATTTAAAAAATGCATTATATGCGTTGCCCAGTGGCCCAAAGGTGAAAGCACAGTTTTCCTCCTCGTACATTAGACATGCTCAGAACTGGCACAGATAAAGCCTTCGCAAAAGTTCTGGCGATCCTACCGTCCGTTTTGCTACCGTTTCCAAGATCCACATCTTTGATGTGCTTTTAAAAATATACATACATTCTTTCGCCTTAAAGAAAAAGGGGGTCCAAGTGTCTGAACCACTTCCTTCACATATATAAAAAATCTCAATCTATTAAAGGAAAATAAAACAATGCGATGTCTGAGCTGTTGCCTGGGACCACACAAAGACAAACAAAAAACCTCCCAGTGCCTCTTGGGTAATGTAACCTCGGTGCAGTGTCTCTGATCCGCCCTCACAGGTCGAGCCGGAAAGCTCCAAAGTAGCTGGAAGAGTCCTCGGCGTGCACCATCGAAGGGGAGGAGACGGACACGAACACCTCGTCGCCAGCCCGCAGCTCGAACAGACCTCCCTGGTAGACCGAGTGCAGGGCGTATTCTGCGTCGGGTGCCCAGCACTTGGTGCCTACACCCTTCAGCAACTGGATGGGTCGCAGGTATGATGTTTTCTTGTAGATGCACTGAACCAGTTGGTGACTGGTGCCCTTCTGCTCGCCCTCGCTGGGTGAAGGGTAACGGAAGTAGACCTGTGCGTACAGGTAGTAGCGTCCGTCCTGAGGCACGCGGAGACGCCCGTTGGCCAGTGTCATGTTGTGCAGGTGGGCGCCGAAGCTCTGATTGGCCCAGGAGCGCACAGGGTGGCGGCATGACTGGTGCAGGTCCGCCTGCGGACTCGGATACTGAGGGGTGGCACCTGGAAGAGATGGAAAAGTGCAGGTAAAAAATCCAGTGTAGAATACAGAAACGGAGCAACTGGCTGAAATATCAATATGCATACACATTGTCAATTTTATATTTACAGGGTTTAAAAAAGATTGATAAATATAACTGCAGAACCTGAGGAAGAAAAAAAATATTGGCAACTATTTCTAATGAATCTAATACTGATAGGCCGGTATACATATACATACATAAATGCTCCAATAGTTACACCCTCTTCTCTTTTTTCATTCTCTGGAAGTTAATAAATAAAAAAAGCTGCTTCTCGGGTTACAGAAAAATGTAACACTTTTACCTTCCTGAAAACTATACCGTGTTTCAGAAAACTAACAGACTGCTTTACCACTGTCTGTTAGAAAGTGCTGACACTGGTAACTCCTTCCACAACATGCTACATAAACATCTCTTCACAAAAGACTTCACCATATCAGCAGTTACATCTTAACTAGTGCATTGTACGTTCGGTTAAAATGGACTTCTCCGAAATGTCAAAATGTGATTCGAATGCAGAAATCTGACCGATTGTTCAAGAAGCTTTTTACACCATGTTTCTAACAATCTGGCAGCTCAACAATAATGATGAAGCTATTACAGATTTCTTCCTCATTATCTTAGCGTAACAGGGAGAGACGAAGGAAACGAGCACTGGGATGTAAGGAGGACAGGATAGAGCTGAGAAATGCAGAGTGATGTATATACAGGATTAGTGCTGAGAGGAAGGTATGGATCAGAAGCTGAGAGAAAGCAGAAGAAAAAAAAAAGAGGAAGAATATTCAGGACAAGTGAGGAGTGAGGAGAATGGACTGAGAGGAGGAGTGTGTGTGTGAGTGTGTGTGTGTGTGTGTGTGTGTGTGTGTGTGTGTGTGTGTGTGTGAGACACAGTGGGAGGTAATCCAAACAAAACAAGCAGCATTCCTCAATAACGATTAATAGATCACACAAGACCAAGTCCATGACATATTCCAAGATTCAAATGTTTCCTAACGTCAAGCTGCTTCAGACAGGGAAAAAAAAAAACTCAGCAGATGAGCAGCAGATGTCTACATTAGCGGTTTGCTTTCATCGCCAGCTCTGTGATATAAACATTTGCAGAGTTGTGGCATTTTTAGTGTTTTGAATTTAATACGTGCCTGTAAGTGAGATTACGAAGATATATGCTATACAGTATAATAATCTTTTACTGCCTGAATTATTTTTTTTTCCGAGTGAAATCGGTGCATATCTTTGCGATCAAACAGGAAAACACTTGAGGAAGTGAAACTCCAGCTTTTGCAGTTTAATTATTGTGCTTGTGACTCACGGTGTGGAAACACAGCCATGTTTTGCCTAGCCTAGCACAAGTGTGTAGCGCTGCTGGCTAACAAAGATCAGCTGGTTCACATAAAATCAGTTGAGGACCATTCTTCTTGCACTAATATACGAAGTAACTGAAAATATTTCGAAACGTAGAAATACAGACACAATGGAAATCATTTAAACGACGAATTCGTAAATTCCATGTTTTTTGTTTCTTACGTGACCTTTTTAAACTTCTGAATAAATATCGAATGTGTTTGTTTTAGCCTTTAAACCGTTTTAAACAATTTTGAACAAACATTTTTCCCATTTATTTTGGACATTAGTTACATAGCTCAGAAAATATCTCAGCACTTAAGCAGGATTTTGGCACAACTTTCTAATCTTTGACCAGAGAGAAGTGTAAAACCTTTTCCTCCATCTGGATCACATGATTGGAGTGTGTCTGAGAAGATTTCAAAATAAAACTGTCCAATTCCTGAAAATCTGGATGTGATTGAAAAATATTTGACTAGCAAAAACATTTCATTTTGTCCTCATGCAAAATCTAAAATGTCTGAGGGGGGAAAAAAAAAAAAATCAGCTGTTTACCTTCATCTATCAAATTTCAGTTGCTGCAGGCTGAATACTGTGTACAGATCTTGTGATAAGAACTCAATTTGCTTCATAGCCCTTACCCACAAATTCTCAATAATGAATCCTTGTTTCCAGTTACGGTTCTGTGCAAACCAGAGTGCAATGTACATAAGATAAAAATTTGATGGCACATTTTCTTTTTTTCGACTGAAAAAGCCTTTTAGAGACACTTTTGAACAGAAGCAAATGTATATAAGACAGAAAGACTGAATAGTGGAATAATTCATAAAACCTATTAAAGAATAGAAGCAATAAGGAAACATGTAAAGCAAAGAAAAAACTGTGAAACTTTAAAAATATATTTGATGTACCTGAAACCATGGAGGTTGCTATATGTTAAAGTAAAGCATCTCTATGTTAAAGAAACCCCAACTTTTCCCTATTTTGGTCATCTGATATATCTCTCCCCTTTCATATGACAGACTGGGATAGGTGAAGTAGTAGTGACAACTGTAAATCAACTCCTTTTAATGTATGCGTTTAGATTTGAGTTACACTCCATCACAGAGGGAAAGTAGGTTAATTGGATAATCATTGAAATTAAAATTAGAGAGCAACAACCCTGATAATCGCCCCATTTATAATGCTAATAAATTCTTTACAAAATCATACATGGCTCACCTGGTATGCTGCTGAGTGTAAGGTGGGCTGAAGGTCTCTGTGTCACAAACTTTGCCCCTGTACTGTTGTAGCTATGTGGTATGGTTCTTGCTTCTGCAGTAGGAAAAATGTTAAATCAGTGCAGTATTGACAATGTAAACCCAAGCCCGAAGGGAAGTCGGAAGTTAATTCGGTAATCAGTTATACACGACTGAATGAACATGATTACATACAATAATTTGATGCTCACCTTGTAATGCCTGCCTGGAAATGATATTCTCTGTTACCTGCAAAAGAGACAAGACGTATCCTGTTAGCGCAGAAAGCTCCGAGAACATGCGGTGACTCATCAACATTCCTGACCATCTTATACATCTTGAGGATATTTTATCTGTTTTCTTTGTGTCTCTGTCCTGACAGGCAGCTCTATGCAACCTAACACAGTATGTTTCAGTTTGAGCCCCCCCCCCAACAGACCTTCTGTCTTATGTCTCTCACGCATTCCCTGTTTCTCTGTGCAGTTTTGGTTTATCTCAAGCTTGCCAACATTACAGCTGTATTTTATAGAGTTTATTATACAATAGAAATTAAATCCTTTTATGCAACTACACGTACACACTTATAGAACGTTGCTTTTAAGGGGTACTGGCCAGCTGTGCAGGAGAAATTGGGGCCTGAGGTAGTTCATGATGGCTGGAATTAGTTTTTTTTTTTTTTTTTTGGGTGATTTTGGGGGGGGCTTGTCTTGCTCAGGGGTTGAAATTTACAGTAACCTGTGACAGTCATATTTTATACCAGTCACCCTTCAGTATTCAGTTCATTTGTCCATGTCAGGCTGACCACGATTTGAACCAGCAACTTTCAGTATAATGGGCTTGTGTTCTAATGCCTGGAGGCCAGTCCCAACCTATGATCTCATTTTGTTTTAACCACACATGGAAACATCCGATTAAACTAATCAAATGCTTAATGACTTTCTGAGTGCATAGCTAAATGCAATTGTTCACATTATTCCTAATAATGCCCACTTTCACTCATAAGCACAACTGTAAGAGAATTCAAAAAAAGGCACGTGCATTTAATGTCTTGCAGGTGTCTGAAAGTAAAAGCTTGGATGAAGGAAGACTTTGACCGTAATGCCAAGCATAATGCTGCAAGAGACATATGCCTACGAAACACACATCAATCTTCATATTGGTATCGAATCTCAGCACACAATGGTGGGAAGACTGGAAAAGCAAAAAAACAACACTCAAATGCCTAAGAATGTCTTCTGAATGTATCAGATTTCCAAAAATTACTAAGTAGCATGTTGGGACTCAGTGAAGCAACTCCTTCATGCTGGTCTTTGTTCTTTCACACAGTGTATTAAGCGGGTACAGTGGAAAAAACAACAACAAAAAAAACATGACTGTGACTAGTTTTTGGCAGAAATGGACAAGATTTTGGTTTATTTCTAACAGGCGCATGTTTGCTAAAATGCAAAGCAATCATTTTTTTTTTTTGCCTTAACTAAAGTTTATTATCAGACTCTATTTATGGTCTGTTTCTGTTCTCTACTGCAGATGCAGAACTCCCCCCCACTCACTCAGTCCTTTCTTCCTTTTCCCCGTCTAGCCTTCAGCACGCTGTGCGAGTGCACTGTGGAGACTCTGTTGATGTTGGCACAAAGCTGTCTCGCTATTCATCAGACACTGAAGCGCCTACGCACACGCTAAAATGACATAATCTCCCCGTGACAGCATGAGAGACGGTGGACTTAAAGTACGCTCGCCTCTGGAGATCCTCTTCGTCGACTTGACACAAAATCCGCTGACATTTCCCACATGACATTGATTAAAGATATTTTAAATTGTAATATACTGCAAATGTATTGTAACTGTTGAGTTGAACACACACACATAGGGCGTTTGTGCTGTTCGTGTTGCAATCAAGTTGCTTACCCTTGTCTATGTTGAGTCTAAGTGATCTCACCATTACATCCCAGTCAAGCTCAAAATCCCCAGGATGTTACTCACATCAAAATCAAGTCCAGAATGAAACTTCAGGGATGGAAATAATAAACTGAAGTAGACTGCAGCAATGTACATGGGGCAAAGCTATTGACTGTTAAAGAAACAAATATTTACCAATCAAAGTTAAACAGCTTAAGTCGTTAATAAATGAGTCCAAAATAAATCTCTGGTCAGAGATAAAGGGGTCAGAACCGAGCCTCAAGTAGTTGATAAGAGAGTCTTAAGAAGTTGTGTAAGTGAGTCTGAGCAAAACGTCACTTCTGAATGAGGCATTGGCAATGCGTGTCTCAAGTCATAGATAAGTGAGTCAGTACTAAACCGCAAATCTTAGATAAGTGAGTGTGAGTAGAGTTTCATGTCTTACAAAAGTGAAACTAACATTCAGGTCTTATTTATGAGTCCAAGTCATGAAGTAACAAATGAGGACGCCTACACTGAGTCTCAAGTTTTGGAATAATATAATAGTGAGTCCAAGTCTGACATTAAACAAACCCCAAACAAGCGTAAAAACATATAAAACCAAGTCAGAGTACAAGTCCCGAGTCCCAAGTAAAAAACAGAAATTCATCGCCGACCAGGCCAAAATTTCACACCTGACCATCACACTCATAAGATTTTTAAACATCCATTTCCAGATTTAGTCTCTTTATGTGCTTTGATAAAGACTGTCCACTCAATTCTGGAGTGTATTTGTTGGGATTTATGAACGTTCTGCCACAACAGAATTGTTGAAGTCAGGTTTGAATGTGATTGGTGGGTGTCCACAAACTTTTGGCCCCACAGTGTAATCTTATATTAGTGTCTGAGTCAAACCTCGAATTATAGATAATGTAAAACAAGTTGAAATCAAATTCCTTTCATATTAACCATGAACGTCTCAAAATCTTAATTCCGTGTGGCTGATTAGAGCATTACATCTCTTATTTCAGGGTGTGAATGGGGGTTGCAAATTTAAGTCAGTGTTGTGTTACTTCTAGTTGCAAATTCATATCGTTATAGCTCTGTGGGAATATACTTGATTCTGCTTTTACTTGGCAGTCTGAGTACTCTAATGTCTCTCAAGTCACTCAAGTCTATTATGGTCAATATCTCAAAGGAATTTCAGTACATTTTTTTAATTACTTTTCCATAAAAGGAAAACCCCAAATAGGCAATTCGGCTACATGGCTATGTACTGTAGTGCTGATTAATAATAAAAAAAAATATTCATCAGTAAATATTGTGTCAAATGATTAACTTTGTTGGTAATTAGCCATGTAATAAGTGGGTTAAAGCAAACAAAATAAACTCCTCCAGGGCAAAACAAAACTTCCACCATCCGTTCATTTTTGTGATCATCACCACCTGCCTGTAGGTGATCCCTCGCCTGTTACATAACATAGTTAATTATTCTGTCCATAAAAGAACGTTAAATATGTAATGCCTGAGTTTATACGCATTAAAACTTGCATGAAGTTAGACAGGAAACATAATTGGTGTTCAGAGAAAACAGCTGTTTTGTAAACTGCAAGATGCTGCTGGACGAGGTCAGGAACAGGAACTACAAATGCCCCTCAACGATAACAATAAACAAACTCGGCGTGAAACCTTTGACTGCAAAGTGAGAGAGATGGACAGAGGTGCTGGGGAGTAGTTCTCCAAACACATACACAAACACACACACACAGAAAAGAATTGAGTCTCTTCTCCGCCTGAGCTCAGCAGATAATCTTACTTCTTAATAACAGCATAAGAGTACATTTTATTTTCTCGATAAAATATTTCTCCACTGTGCATTCTTAAGGAGAGGGATTAATAAGTAACAGTGGCTGTGCTTCAGGAAGAGACTTAGTTAACCATAAATCTCAAATTGCCAGACTTTGCACTGTGAAATGCTGCGGCAGATTTGCGATTGATAACAGTATCAATTAGACGAATGAAAACATATCAAACTGAAATTCCTCTTTCCCATCCACACGTATCTGCATGTTTATTTGCTGTGCATTCCTGTGTTGTTTTTCACTCGGTGCAGTTTGCTATTCATGATTGCATGTTGAAGCTGACCCAAAACGATGTCCCGCACCGCTGCACTCAAGCAGAGACCTCGTTGTTGCACTGATTCTCAATCCTGTTTAAAAGGCACCCTCTCATCCCGTCTGCACTTGTTCCTTCCCTGCACGCACCGTCGTCTTCACTTGACTTTCTAAAACTTAATGTGGGTGTTAAAGACCTGACAGTTTGCCTTCAGTCCTGGCAGCCTCCAAACATTTTAAAGATGCCTTTAAAATCTCGCTCTCCCTTGCTGCCTCGCTCTGCCTCTCTCCCTCAGAAGGTCGCCGTAGCGGGTTAGTGAAATCTGACTCTAAGTAGAACCAGCTTCGTGCGCTTCAAGAACATTTTTGGCAGGAGACGAGCCCTCGCGTACACCACAGCAGAGCAACACGAGAGCGCCAGCCGGCCCCGGCTCCATCACCTTATTAACTTCTCTTTTTTTTCCTTGCCTGGCTTTTTGCATTTCTTTCCAACTTCTTCTGTCCCTTCTTGTTCCCAAATGTCTCTTGCTCTCAGTCCCTATGCGCATTCTCCACCTCGAACACGTCTGTTTTACATTCTCCGGAAAAAAAAAAGACGGTTCGAAAATGACGTCTAGAGCTGAGTGCAAAAGTTTGTATACCCTTAGGATACATTAACCTCTTTAACCTAAGAAACGTTCAGTGTGTTGTGTTTTACAGATTATCACAAATAGCTGAAATGGTTGAATAGCGTACATTAAGATGTCAGTAGTAAGTAAGTTTGCACCCCATCTTTCTTTGCCTCATCCTTTTTCTGCTCCTTTTATGAGCACATTTCTATTTGTATTGCTAAATGTTCAATCCGCCACAATTCACTTCTAAGATTCTTTCAAACTGTTATTAAATTAAGGGTGATCTCAAAAACACCTCTCTCTGAAAGAGGTACTTCATTTTCTGTTTAATATTAAAAGCACTTGTCCTTTAAAGGAATCAACCCAAAATTGATTCTTTTTCAATAATGGCAGTTTTGAAAGTGTTTTATTCAATTAGCGGACATCTGCATATTTTCTTTATCACAGAAGGGCTTGAAATATTTATTCTCGATTTAGAATTGTATCTCGTGTTGTAGATTTAGCTGCTGTAATCAAATATTAATCATGACCTTCAAACCAATCAGATTTAAGAGTATAACAATGAAATGTTGTATTTTACAATGTATTTCTATGGAGAACAAAAAATTAGGGGAAATTCAGTTTGTATTAGTATATTGATAAATATTTGTATATTTTACTTACACTATGCTGCTGCTTTTGAACATTGCTTATAGACAGAATGGGATTTCTAATCATTTTCTCTAGAAGTACTTTCCCTATAATTCCCTGCATGCATGCGTCCAAGGGGTGTTATATTGAACTCACAATCTGTTATATGTAATATGTACGAGTGAGGCTGGGACCCCCCCCGGTTTCAATCCATTAGTAATAACTACCACGTGTGCTGGCATTCTCAACATTCTGAAGGCATATACTTAATAAACATTCTTCTCTCTTTTTCACTGCCTCGCTTGTTTTCTCTCCTGTTCAGTTGTTTTGTTTCTCTTCCTCGGTTTCATTCTCCTCCCTCTCTTTCTCATTCCTACTGCTTGCTGGACCTGTTTCTTTCTTCCTCTATCAAAGTCCAAATCACACTTGTTAAATCATGTAGGCACACGAGCAAACGCATAAACACAATAATGTGTATAACAATACTACATAACGTTTTTTTTAATTTTTTTTATCTTGCTTCAAGGACATATACATGTCCTCATAAGGTTCTTTTTTTCCAGTGGCTGACCTCTAAGTCGATGTGGGTATTCTTTCGGGAGCCATAATTGCGTCCACATCTCTCTGAAAATGGCACATGTGTTTTGAATTAAGTGCCAAATGCCTCAGTCTCCCAGCACCAATAAATTGTTTGCAGCCTCAGTCAATTAGTAGCAAAAGATTTGACAGAGCGGGAGGGGGTGACATGCGTCATAAAGTCTGTAAGTGAGGTGCAGGGCTAGAGTAAACAAAAGAAATTGATTAGAATCATATATATTTGGTGCCTGAAATGTATAAACGCAACACACACACACAGAAGTTAGATGTGTGGTCCTCCAAGATACTAAACATAAAAAAAAAAAATAACATACATGCTAGAACATGAAAACATGAACACAGGATTATCCAGATGTTCCAGGGGAAATCCAAGTAGGTCCCTTCGAGCTGAGACTTAGAGTGAAGTGGTTCATGAATAGGGCATGCTGGTGACTCACTTGGCATATGGCTGCGAAATTCGGTCACAATCATGAAATGCCTTAAAGCAATTAATGAGTCACGCATCCACATTTTATGCAGTCAGAAATGACTGAATTGCTTTGACACATTTATATTAAAAGTGATGAAGAGGTTAACTAGAAACCGCCTACTGGTTTCGCCACCCAGCCCAAACACTCGAGCTAAATGTATTATTTAAATAGCGCCGATCCGAACATTGTCGGAGTCAGCGAAAATGAACCGCCTGTCGATAAACAGGCCTGGCGACAGCCCACGTCGGCTTTGCCGCTTGCGTAATGGAGCTCTTGCGCTTCTTAACCCGTTCCAGATGTGCACTCACCTTAGAGATGTAGGCCTTGATGCCTTCAGCCAGTTTGATGCAGGATTCTCCTAAGAGCTGAGCCAGGTCCTCGGGAATATCCCGGTTTTTATCCAGGGCATTGAGCAATCCCAGACATCGCAGCTCTTCTGTTACTCCTTGGCTCTTCACCTGTTAATGCGCCAATCGCAGGAAAGATTTCATTAATCAAGCTGAATTTGTCAAATCCTCATCGTTCCTGCTAATACAAGGTTTCAGTTCACTCTATATGTGGATCGTTAAAAAAAAATCTGGATTGTGCGTGTGATGTGCCGAGCACACCGACATCCAATTCTTTCCCTTCATACACTTCACCCCTTGGCTCTTTACATTCCAATGCACCAATCTCAGAGATCATACATCAGCTGCTTTTCTTACTGACACTGTTTTTTATTATCAGTCCTATTAACCTCACACACTCTACTGCTATAAATATCTTCATCTTTTATTTTCTATTCATTTTTATGCATTTTATATCCTCTACCCATGATCTTATTTATATTCATAGGGAAATTCACCGAGAGAAATCCAGCGCACAATATGTGCTTGGCAAAGGAAGACTATAATCCGCTCGGATTGCCTTGTTCTCCGCTGTCACCGACTCGTACCCAATAAATTCTGCTCAGCAATTAAAGAACAATCCGAACAAGACAAAAGAGGTGGCTAACAAGGGAGCAGAGTGAAACCCGAGACATGATCTGTGGCCAGTTTGAACACAATTCTTGACCTTTACTGAGAAGTACATAAGGATGTGCTATGGCAAATCGAGTCAGGACATGTCCGACACCATGACTGTGAGCCAGCAGAAGAGATGTTAAATCCTGGAGGGGAGAATTTGAAATCCCCTTGCTCAGAAGCAAGTTCACTCGTTTTCTCTTCATCCACATTCACAAATCTTTGCAAATGATCTAGGAAGGAGGTCTGCATGCAATTTGAAGCCTAGAATCAGAAATTGCTTAGCGTCATGGTTGGCGTTTGCTCTTAATGATTCTTTAGCAGTTGCCTCCGGAGCATGACGGAGAGGGCATGCAGGGTGAAGGGGTCCTTTTTTTTCAGTCGGTGATGTTGCACAAATCAGGCAGTGTGAATCAGGCACCTAATGAGGGGGAAATGGGGGGGCTTTACCTCTACAACATGTAAGGCATGGGCTGATCTGAGGCCAGTTTTTTCATGGCTCATGATTTTTCAAGCTGGGATTTGGCTTGGGTTGTTCTGTTCAAAGCAACCGAAATGCTTTACAGAAAATCAAGCTCCTGTTTTATGCCTCCTACCAGTTGTTCAGTTTCTTGTCTATATTGTAGTCAATTATATAGTAAATTGTGTCAGTGACATTAAAGAAATGACCTAAGTGCAGCTTGTGGTTTTCTTGTAATGGGCAGGGTTATGATTTGTGGATTTTTGTTAGGACTGTTAACGTTCTGCCTCGTTCCTGCCAAAATGCTGGAGCCACTTTAATATTTTACTGTCTACTTGACAAATATGTCCAAGCTTGTACAAGTTTATGCTTGCTTACATTTTATAGCAAACAAACAAACAAACAAAAAAACCCCCCGAATTCTACAAGTAGCAGGACAAAAACAATTGTTTTGCAATTCTGTATCTGACAGTATTGTCCAAGGTGTGGTTTATGATTGGGTGCCTGTAATCTAGGGCATGGCCATGCTTTAAGATTGTACAAAACAAGCTGTTACATCAGAACTTCACAGCCAGCCATGCTTCCTTACAGAAACTGTGCAGCAGGCTCCATAACTGCATGTAATGTATAACATGGATATGGTAGTAAAATATACAGCAAGGTGCTATAAAATCAGCAGCAGTAACATGCCGGTTGTAGGGATGCAAGTGCGGGGTCCAGAAAGGGTGCACGAGGACTTCTTATCCCAGGGAGAGTAGCAGGAAATGAGGAACAATGCTCTAGTGTTACTCCTGGTTTCTGGAGCCGGGGGAAGAGTGAAGTGGACCTGCCACTGCTGAACTTTATGCTTCACTCAACATATCGCTATTTTTTTGGGGAAGGATTAAAACAAGAAACCGGTCATGTAACTTAAAGCCATGCCAAAATCTCTCGCTTTCTCTCTCTCTCCCTCAATCTCTCTTTCAGTTTGTCTCCTACCCTCTTAGCCATCTTTCAGGTCTCATTCACACCCAGTGTCTGTCAATATTTGTCTAATTATTTTATTATTATTTTTGTATTATTCTTGTGATGTCAGAAAGAAACAGCAGGAGTCATTAGGGTTTATGGCGAAAGGTTTTTGTGCTGCTCTCTGTTCCAGCTCGTCTGCTTAGCCTCAGCATTGGGAAACTCTGCCTGAGGGAGAGCAGGTTGTCTGGGCAGGCAGGACAAATACACTCAGAAATCAATCTTCTTCATTATTATTATTATTATTTAACTATTCATAACCCCGGTTATGTATACTTTAAGAGGAAGAAGTATTTAAATCCTTTTCTTCTACTAACAGCAAAACTTACTTAACTTTCCGACTTCCTTTCAGTCCCACGTCTTTATTTCAGTGTTATAACTCGTTATCTCGACTTTATTTTCCGAATTGTAATACGATTACTTAGACACTATAAAACAATCTAACAATAAGTCTGTATTATTGACTTTAAGTTTAAAAACCCTGACAGTAAGCAAGTCAGATGCTTCAAAGGAATACAGCTACATCCAATATATACGTCTAATATATTACTATAGAGAATTCATTTAAAACGTGATAATAGTGTCAAATTCAAACTGTCAAAAGATCCTCTATTACTATTACAGAATTTCATCAATGTAAGTGTTTGCAGTTGAAGTAATACGTAGAAATAACAAGTTAAGCTGAAATCACAACACATTAAATCATAATATTGACAAAGCACTTAAACATGTTTTACAACTTGTGTTGTGGGGCTTCTGTATAATACAACCGAAAAGCCTTCCGGGTAGAGAGTTTCCTCTCATCCCTGTGTTTCTCAGAAATCACTGCATGACATGGAGTGCCTGCTGATAAGCCTCAGCGATGTAGTGAAATTTTAAGTTTTGCTTCAGTACGTCTCGACGTCTCCGAAACGCCCGATCTCGCACCTGAGTGAACAAGCTCAAAGGCAATCTCAAAGACAAAAAAGCCATTGTCAAAAAAATAAATAAAAAATCAAGTCAAATGTTACTACAGGAAACTCTACTTTTCCGCATAATCTCCTTTCTTTTCCCTATTCTCATTGGCTCGTAAATCTCTTAAATGACCGGTGCAGACGGGGGGAGGGGTTTGAGACTTCAATGAGACAAGGCATTTTCAAATAAATAGTGGTCATTCGAATGGCTCTCCGTTCTGTTCTTCTTTCTGTTCAGTTTGTCTTCAGTTCGGGTTCGTTGCAGAGTGTGCTTGCGGGAATACTAACTACAGGCCTGACAGTCGAATCAACCCGATATCCTGCAGCCAGAACCACAAGAAAGTTCCTATTAAGGCAGTAGGGCGAATAGAAGAGGTAGTTTTTCCCCTAGATTTTTGATTTATTCAAAAATCAGTCCAGACACAAGCCGCTCTTGGACCGAGTAGCAAACACATTTAAATCTTAATGTGTTGCTTATTGGGTCTGGAAGAATGCAGCCTGTCCAGCCTTTCTGCCTTTCTCGGCTCTGAGCACACTTGAGAAAAAAATGTATGATGGTAAAATGTTGTCTGCCTTCCCTGACGTTTTATTTCCAGCACAAGTGAGGGCCTTGAGAGGCGAGAAGAACCTGCTGTGCATGACTTTGTCTCTCTAATGGGCCCTAATATAAAGATAGCATCTATCTGTTGGTGTAAACCGGAGGTCCAGTTAACAACTGCACCTTTTTATCGGGCTAATATTGTTCTTATGGGTTGTGATAATGTGAGCCTGAACAGAGATGTTTACATGCATTTAGAACAACAATGCTGACCGGCTGTCCCAATCGGCCACTCCGCTAAATGTGAGTGAGGGATATTTACATTAGCTTTAAAAGACCCTTCATTAGGTTGCAGCTGGTCAACATGGGGAACAAAAGAAATTCCTAAAATAGTACAAAGGTTTCCTTGTGGTGACTGGGGTGAAATTTTATTTTGTAGTTTTGTGTAGGAACACCATTAATTATATATCAATAGATTGCCCTCATTAAAAGATCCAGATTTAAAAGTGTATTTAATATTGGAATTGCACAGATGCAGCTTGTGTTAATTTAAGGGGGAAATAAACACACTTTTGTGTACTCTGAAGTACACGCCGAGTGCTAAAGATTAAACAAAAGTCTGTATAAAACATCATACATATTGGTTCCTTTGTTTGGGCAACATTGTAGTGCTTTATTTTAAACTCTGCGAAACAGTTTAGTTTCAATCTTGTGTCTCATTGGAAAATAATCCAAGTCGTGCTTGGGGCTATCTAGCTTGGCGTAACACGAATCCACAAAGAAAGGAAGCCTAATTTAGCTGCATAAGACTGTTCTGCATAAACCCCAAAGGTACAGGCTGACAGAGAAAAGCAAAAGCGTGAGTATGATTTTTTTGTGGATATTGGCAACAGAAACTGTCACACAAAGGTTTTGACAGAGTTGCTGGGAAAATCTAAACGCTGTTTGTAGGATAGAATTTTACACCAACTTTTGTTATTGTTAGTGAAGGTTTCTCTCCCAGAGCACCTGGAGCGAAGTCAGATGACATGACGAAACTTCAAAAGGGTGCTGACTTGCAAAAAAAATCCCCAGCAACATGTGGAAGTGGGCGCACCAGTCATGGGTTCAGGAGAGCACCTTGACGTACCCAAAAGCAGTCTGAATCCATTCTGGCATGCACCTTCACACTAGACAGCAGGAAGTAGACAGAAAAAGTAAGCCTTTGGTTCAATGCAATGTTAACTCTATAATCCTATGTGAGTGTATTTCCCTTTGGTCAGTTTCCAATGGTTACAGTCTTTGTGTCTGACCAGAAAGGGAAAACCTTTTTCCTACTCCATTCCATTGAGTGTCACAGAGCCCAAAAAATGTATCCTATCATTCTATCTATTTACAGTATCTATAATTTCTGATTCGGATCTTTATTTATGTCTTGTAAATGCAAAACCGGCTGTATATGAAGTTCCAAGGAATCGGACGTCTAGAATTTGTAGGTCAATGTAGCTGAATATTGCTTATCACCATGTGACAATGAGGAAAACAGCGATGCATTACACATCACTCCGTGACCAAAACCAAAACTGTCCTTGGTGTAGCCTCAGTTGCTTACAGTCGCTTGCTCTCAAACCGCAGCGTCTATTTTTGAAAAAGAATTATGGCTATCTCCTGGCAAGCTGGGGAAAATCCCCTCAAACTATCAAAAACAGTACAACACAATCACAAGCCCGAATGTAACAAAACAGCAGTATAGTTCCCCACTTCACATCACAAACTACAGCTCTAACAAAAGATCTGAGATTCCACTAATAAAATATCCAGTGCAAAGATTTATAGCGTTCCTCAAGGATTTGTGTCTGGAGTCCTTATTTTTGGCAACAAAGAAGGAAGCATAAGGAAGCATTTGTATCTGTCCTGCTCTATCAGATGCTTGCCTATGTGAAAAGTATGCATGGGGACAAAAGAAAAAAAAAATACCTCTGCATTACTAATAGTCATATATATATATATATCTCTCAGGTTTCAGTGTATAAGCTCAACAACAACCTCCTTTTGTCTAAACTTGCTAATCAGGAAAAGATCCTAAAGCAATTTAGTGTTTTTAGACATGCAATCAAAACCACATTAATCATATTTAGTATTATAATATTATTACTTACACTCCCAGGAACATGGTACAATTCTGTTTCCTTGTTGCTTGCCTTATACCATCAGTTTATACATTCAGTATATATTGTATTTTACATAGAAAATATTTACATTTAGTGCAGTTATAAATGAATGATGGTACTTATTTACCTTTTACCAGTTTTTAAAGGTAGATTATATTGGCATTTTTAGGGTGAGGTGTAAAAGTTTACTAGAGGTTCCTATATATATATATATACACACACACACACACACATACATAATGTACAAAAATGTAGAAATTAAACTTTGGACTGGTTTGGATGACACACACACACACACACACACACGCACGCACGCACGCGCGCGCGCACACACACACACACTGTCAACTTGCATTGCGTGGTAAAATCACTGAGATGAAAAACACGCAATTTCTTGCAAATAAGATACAATAAAAAAAAAAGAAGAAAGTTTGTGAATGCATGAGGACAGGAAGCTTACCTGGGACAGGGACATGTTCAGGTAGAGGAAGAGTCCAGTGGTGGAGGCGATCTGCAGCACCACCACCACAATCACCACCATGGCGAGCCACAGCTTGGACGGAGACTCTCTGCGGCCGCTCGCCGGCACCATCATGTAGGTAGTGGACTCGCTGCTGACGGAGCGGAAGTAGTCCTGGTTGGGCTGAGTGGCCATGGCATTCCTGGGCTCGAGTGACGGACAGGGCGAAACTAGGCGCGTGTGCGGAGGAACTCAGCGCTCATTGAGCTCTGTATATATGAGTGTGTGTGTGTGTGTGTGTGTGTGTGAGTGATGTAGGAGGGCCAGTCTCAGACCTTCTCTGGGTTTTCTTGGAAAGCCAAAGGGAGGCAGGGCGAGTCTAAAGCGCGGGACGTGTCTCAATCCACCCACACGTCTTCACAACGTAGATGCCGTCAAAAGACGCGTTATTGCTGGAAACCGAGTGCACTAAAGTCTTCACACGTGCATATTTTGAGATAGAAGCTAAACTTCAGCTTCCAAACTTCTAATGATGTGTTTGCGATCTGCTCTGATCTTTTTTTTCTTTCTAGAATTAAGAATGCTTTCTATCATTTCTTCTTCTTTCTTTAAAAAAGGCTTCACAAGCTTTTCATGTATTACCTTGTTTTGTTTTGCATATTAATTATACACAAAGTTGTCATGAACGCACACATAATTAACACACAGTTTTAAAGAAAGACTGAGGATTCTACATAATAATTATATTTTTTTTAAGTTTGCATAAGTACTCACCCCCAATGCCTTTAGACCTTGATATATATATTTTTTAAGTATTTTAATAGAGGTTTATAGGCTATTTTATTTTATTTTATTTTTTATTTTATTTTTATTTTATGTAGTTCTTGTAACTAAAACCATGTTTTGGTGCTGTAGAGTAACACTTCCAGGAACAGGTGAGTTATATTAAGATTTTTAATCCTGCCTTGGTATAATGTCCATTGCTAAAATTGCCATACAAATAAATCTGAATTAAAATGAATTCAAATAAATTAAGATCATGTGACAGCTTTTAATTACACATCTGTGCATGCAATTATTTCTAACCATGTGACGTACTTGCAGTCACAGCTTTTACTTAAAAAAATTCTATTTTTAATTACACACACACACACACACACACACACACACACACACACACACACACATATATATATATATATATATATATATATATATATATATATATATATATATATATATATATATATATATATATATATATATATATACATTTTCAAATTACCTCCCCAACCTGATGTTGACAATTAGGTCCATTTAAGTTGTAGACTGTAACTTTACTGTTACAACTTTTTCTGTAACTTAACTGTAACTGTACAAAAGAAATGTGGAAAAATTGATGGGGGTACATACTTTTGCAAACTACGTTATTATAAATGTCAATAACTTCATCTATTTCATCATTACATCATTTAATGAGAATCAGACTATTAATTGTATTGTGCACATCACTAATAATTCGATTCATTTGTGTTTTATTTTGAAAGTAACAGGTATTAATAAAATAGCAGGTAGATTTAATCAAACACTACCTAAACAGTACTTGCATTCAGGTTATTGTGCTTTCAGAAATAAGATTTATGGAACAAACACATTCGCATGAAATAAAACATTCAGTTCCAGTGAGCAATTAGCTTATAATTACTAAATGATCACTAAATAATAACTATATCCCCAATCCAGACTACACTGTAAAAACAATTGATAAAGAAGAAAAAAGAGGAAATAAGAAAAGGAAGTCTATGAATTTACCATGTTATATCCCAGAGGACCTGATAATAAATGGCTTATTAAATAATGCATTTGGTAGCCGGTTGTGTTGCAAAGAGACAAAAACAAGTAAAAATACCAGATATCTTTTCCCCCCCTTCCATTAACCTAAAAAAAAAAAAAAAATTTATCTCCACAAAGATAAAGGTTAAAGTTTATAATTCACAACGTGTAGATACTCTTCCTAATTTAAGATAAACTCTCTGTTGGAGGAACCAGGAAGCTTCCTCGGTCTTGTCCGCACACTGCAAATATCAGTCTGCTCCATATCCCTGTCAGAGCTGGAGAGAAAACAGCTGGACACGAGCATCGTGAGGCGGGTTGGGAAAGTTTTGGGCAGAGTACCAAACTATATGCAACTGCACTAAGCGAAAGGTCAAAATAGAACACAACTGATGGCATGCATCAAAAATGTCCCAGTTAGAGTAAAGACTAGATTATGCTTGCATTCTCAAAAATGATTGCATTTAAAGAATCTGGATTTCTCTAAGGTCATCCTGCCATATATTTAACATGCAACATTTTTAGTCTCCTTCTCAGAGGGGCTCTAAAAAACCCATTTTCTCTAATCTGCCTGCCCATGCAGAATGTCCATGTACAAAATATTACATTTATTATGCATGAATGGAACTGTCACTAAATATTTTGTAACTTCAATCATGGAAAGTGAGCTAATTACCCAAAAGTTAGAGTAGAAACACAATACATCAGAAATGAAGTGGCTTTGAAAGGATCAAGATGTAGTCATATCGTCAACTTGCCAGGTCAAAACAGACCTGTGTGCCTAGATTTATTTTGGCTAGAAACTAACTTTAAATAAATAATTAGGTGTGTGTGTGTGTGTGTGTGTGTGTGTGTGTGTGTGTGTGTGAGTGTGTGTGTGTGTGTGTGTGTGTGTGTGTGTGTGTGTGTGGTGGTGTGCTGCAATACAATTATGTAATTGCATTACATAAAAATACACCTCGACATTCCAGAGTTAAGTGGATGGCAACATTCGACATTATATTTAAAAATAAGCATAAGTTACTCAACTATTTTACAAATAGACCATTTAAAGTTTAGTAGTTAAATAATGCTGAATGCAAGAAACAGTGCAGAAGTTATAGATAATGGTTTGAGTAAGAGAGTTAAATACCGTAATCAGCATTTAGTTTATCTTCAGCAAAGGAGACAAAGCATGTGTTTGCATTGGGGTAAATGGAAAATTGTACAAATGACATCCTTCTGTTCGTGATATTGGTGTGGTGCAACAACTGAAGGTCAGGCAAATGAGTTTACAGAAAGAGTACACATAGCAGCCACTTGTATGACCATTCCTATAAAAAATATTAGGGTATAAATGAACTTATATATGTATGGCATTGAGCTTGGCATCTCACATTGCGCATTTTGTTAATAGTAAATTCAATGTGAGCTACAGTGAAATACAACATTAATAGTTGGTACCATTGAATTAACTAGAATACAAAATACATGGCATCAGTCTCAGCTGTTTAGTGTTGCTTTGGTGATCTTCATTTAAAATGTCAATTATTACTCAACAGTATAGAGAACCGGATTCACATCAACTCAGTGACATCGCAGTATGTATGAATTGTATCTAAATTGAAGTTAATATTTAGAGAATGACTTGCAATTATTATGAGCGTAAGTTGGCCGTTGCTCAGTCTAGTTAATGACTATTTGGAAGTGCCCTTGAAAACAATTGCTTTGGTTTGGAAGCACTTCCCTTTTGCAGTCCCTAGTGCAGGTTTAATTATTTAGTTTGGACTGTTTTCTGCGCTGTGCTTTTAAAAGCTGTGAACAAAAGCCACCTTGCCAAAACAGAACCAGTGCCAGAGCTGTGTTAAGACTGTGATTGGCCTCAAAGCTATAAACCTTGATGGGGGCCTGAATCAAAAGTTACTCCCACACATAAGATACATAAACACTTACTGGCACAGATCAAAAAGGAACCTTTTCACACAAATATACTCAAAAGACAAAGCATGTATGAAATACATTAAGTAAATAAATGCAACCAGGATCGTAATCATGATCCAAATTTGAGTGAAGTCCATACTGATTCATTCATTTTTTAATTAAAATACCACAGTAAGAAGAGTGTAGTACATCAGTCACTAATTATGCCTGCCGTTAACAGCTCTACTCCAGTTAGACTGGAGTCTTTTGTCTTTAATATTTTGGTTTAGAAAAAAGTATGTCATTAAAAAAAGATATTTATAATAATACAACAGCTTAAAATCTAACATTAAATGTAAATTATAGCAAACTGAATTTTCAAGCTTTTTAGCTAGAATTACTTTTGCATTTTACAAACATCATACCTAGCTTCCACCCTCACTGAACCCCATGCAGTTCGCATATCATCCAAACCGTTCCACAGACGATGCCATCTCCACGACCCCTTATCTGGCCCTCACCCACTTGGACAATAAGGACTTATATGTACGAATGCTGTTTATAGACTTCAGTTTAGCATTCAACACAATCATCTCTCAGCACCTGATTAAGAAGCTGAACCTACTGGGCCTGGACTTCCTGACTGGGAGACCTCAGTCAGTCCAGATCAGAAACAGCATCTCCAGCACCACCACACTGAGCACTGGGGCACCTCAGGGCTGTGTGCTCAGTCCTCTGCTGTTCACTCTGCTGACCCACGACTGTGTAGCAATGCACAGCTTGAATCACATCATCAAGTTTGCTGATGACACGAACATGGTGGGTCTCATCAGCAAGAATGATGAGTCAGCATACAGAGAGGAGGTGCACCAGTTAACAGCCTGGTGGTGAGCCAACAACCTGTCTCTGAACATTGACAAAACTAAAGAAATAGCTGTTGACTTCAGGAGAACACAGAGCGACCATTCTACACTGATTATCAATGGATCCTCCATGGAGATCGTCAAGAGCACCAAAATCCTTGGTGTTCATCTGGCGGAGAACTTCGCTTGGCCGCTCAACACCAGCTCCATTACCAAGAAAGCTCAGCAGCGTCTCTACTTCCTGAGAAGGCTGAGGAAAGCCCATCTTCCTCCCCCCATTCTGACCACGTTCTACAGAGGGACCATTGAGAGCATCCTGAGCAGCTGCATCACTGCCTGGTTTGGTAACTGCACCGTCTTGGATCACAAGACCCTACAGAGGATAGTGAGGACAGCTGAGAAGATCATTGGAGTCTCTCTCCCCTCTGTCTCAGACATTTACACCACATGCTGCATCCGCAAAGCAAACAGCATTGTGGACAATCCCACACACCCCTCACACACTCTTCACCCTCCTGCCATCAGGAAAGCAGTTCCGAAGTATTTAGGCCATCACATCCACACTGTGCAAGAATTTCTTCCCTCAAGACATCAGGCTTCTCAACACAGAACTAAACTGAAACTCACGCACGCACACACACACACACACACACACTGTCTTACACTGTATTGTGTTGCCCTACACTATCTTGTGTTGTCTTACACTGTAATGTGTTGTCTTACACTGTATTGTGTTGCCCTACACTGTATTGTGTTGTCTTACACTGTATTGTGTTGCCCTACACTGTATTGTGTTGTCTTACACTGTATTGTGTTGCCCTACACTGTATTGTGTTTTCCTACACTGTCTTGTGTTGTCGTACACTGTATTGTGTTGCCCTACACTATTTTGTGTTGTCTTACACTGTATTGTGTTGCCCTACACTGTATTGTGTTGTCTTACACTGTATTGTGTTGCCCTACACTGTCTTGTGTTGTCTTACACTGTCTTGTGTTGTCGTACACTGTATTGTGTTGCCCTACACTATTTTGTGTTGTCTTACACTGTATTGTGTTGCCCTACACTGTCTTGTGTTGCCCTACACTGTCTTGTGTTGTCTTACACTGTATTGTGTTGCCCTACACTGTCTTGTGTTGTCTTACACTGTATTGTGTTGCCCTACACTATCTTGTGTTGTCTTACACTGTATTGTGTTGTCCTACACTGTATTGTGTTGCCCTACACTATCTTGTGTTGTCTTACACTGTATTGTGTTGCCCTACACTGTATTGTGTTGTCTTACACTGTATTGTGTTGCTCTACACTGTATTGTGTTGTCTTACACTGTATTGTGTTGTCTTACACTGTATTGTGTTGCTCTACACTGTATTGTGTTGTCTTACACTGTATTGTGTTGCTCTACACTGTATTGTGTTGCTCTACACTGTATTGTGTTGTCTTACACTGTATTGTGTTGCCCTACACTGTATTGTGTTGTCTTACACTGTATTGTGTTGCTCTACACTGTATTGTGTTGTCTTACACTGTATTGTGTTGTCTTACACTGTCTGTCTTGCACTGTTTGCACCAGGTTGCACACGATGCACTTAATGTGGTGAGGACACTTACTAGTCCTTCGCTCTGTGTTTTCTGTTATGTAGCTTTATGTTGTTAAATGTAGCATCAGGGTTCTGGGGGAACGTTGTCTCATTTTACGGTGTACTGCGTCAGCTATATATGGTTAAAATCACAATAAAAGCTTCTTGACTTGACTTGACTTGAAACCTGGAATTGTCCCATAAACACATTTATATTATAGCTTTGTCGAATGTTAGCTAATAAATATTTGAGTTGTATAGCTATCAGCAAGACACCATCTCATAGTGACTTCAGAGTGCCTTAATGATTAAATGTACAATTAAACATAAAGGGTTTTCTGCAGCTGTTCTGAGATCATTTGAGAACCAGCCATCAGTGGTCAGTGTGCACTCTTGGAATCAATGTTTGGTTCCCCCACAAAATAGTCTACATTCTTCCATCGCATTATCTGGACGTCACTGTTTCCGTAACAAATTTGACAACTGGACATGGCTATGACAACTGGCTATGTGAAATAAAATAAAAAAATTCCAATAGCAGGAAGCTTCAGATTGGCCTAAGTAAAGCTATGATTACAACATTGGCCTACATTAGTACATTACTGTATATGAGCCTATACTGAAGAATAGCACACACACAAAATACAAAAGAAAATCAGATTTGAACTTAAAATTGCTTTCTGTTGGTTACTCAAGTTTTTCCCCCCTGATTTGTCAAAGCTGCCCATCCAACACCAGGAAGTGTTGAAGCCATTAAGATTTTTTTTCAACAGAGCACAAAGATTTAGTTTGTTCTGAGCTTAAGAAAAAATCTGAGGAAGTCTTATTAAAAAAGATTGATATCTTAAATTCATTCTCTGTTTGAATCCTGTAACTTATTTATTTATTGTATTGTCATTTATTTATTTAATCAGTGACTAATATATCCTTTTCAGGGTTGCACCAGATCCCATTGTGGGACACAACGCAGAAACACACTAAGGATGAAAAGTGAACCACTTGGCCTACCATAATGTTTTTTTTTTTTTTTACTTTGGCTGCAAATTGTTCTGTCATTTATGATACAGTTCATATTGGAATTTGGATAACGTTGCATATTGTCTCATTTTTCTGTTTTTATTATAATGAATACTGATGCTGATATGCTGATGTTGCATGTGAAAGGAACATAAAATGCTGTTGGTATTGGCACAAGTAACGGTATTGTCTTGCAGTAAATACCCTGCCAGAGAAAACAACTTAGGCTGGAATGAGTTTACTGATGGTTGAGCTAGTTAATGCTGGATGCTGCTTTTCTGGTCCTAGTTTGGCTGATCAATAATGACTACTCAAAAGGAAAACAACAACAACAGCAAAAAGTGTTAGACATCCAGAACCTGCGTAATGCAATTTAACTTGAAGCATGCATCTAGCATGGCCAGCATATTTAGAAGCAAATTTTGTTAACAAGTTTACTTGGAATGGTTGTGTTCTTCCAACCAACAAGTATTATGCTGCTCGTGTTAGTAACTGAGAATGTCATTATTATTTTTTTTTTTTATTAATTAGGTTCTTCCCAGTCATATGGCTCCTAAACTTTAGTTAAAAACGATCTGTTGCCTTTTGAAGTTGGCATCACCAAAGACTATGTTTGAGGTAACACACTTTAATAATACAGCAAAATGTGGTTTGGGACGTAGCCTTTGTCTTAAACGGATGGAAATGGGAGACAGATGTTTGGTCAAACGGGACAACAGAGAGCTCACTGGTTAACGTGTGTGGCATCTGAGCTGCCAGATTAGTCGAACTGTTTCCAGCCCATAACCTTCCAAGTGAATGAAAGACCATAAAAACCACCAAAAGTCCACATTATATCTACAAGTTCAAAAGCATTCTTGCCAGGCATTTTTTCTCTGATTAAAAATCACCTACACGGGTGGTAAAACCATCTCTGGCAACCATCCATGTTAGTGTCTGTTCCTGAAACTATAAATCTAACCGTGTTTTTGTGTCTGTGTTCATTCTATTGTAAAAGATTCTACAGATCATTTCCAAACAGGAAACAACTCACAAAAATTTCTTTCTCACTAACGAATACATTTTATTTCATTTGTTAATATTTATTTGTAGTTGTGGACTTTTACCCCATTACCTGTATGATTGATGATTGATTATATTATATTATGATATGGCAACTTTCCATCAGATGTAACACACACACAAATGTTTTGCAAGACCTAATGAATAGGCATGGTAAGTGAATGTGTATTTACAGCCGTCCGTGAGGCCTGCTTTGGTGTAGAGAGCTCCTACGTAGATATTTTTGGCTCTCGGTAAAGAAAAAATAAATCTGTGTGATATAGCTCCCAGGAAAAGTGGGGATCGGAGCTGGGAGATTTTCCAAGCTCCAGTCATCCAGTCAGCCTCATACATCTCAGCTCTTTTGTAATCACCCTGTCCTTCTTCCCTCATCTCCCTTCACAGTCTCGTTCCACTCCTTCTTGCTTGCTCTCCTGCTCCTTTTACTCTTTTTGTGGCAGTGGAAATCCCTAAGAAACTGAAATAAACACTTCTCCAGATGCAGTAACAGGCGTGGACCCGTTGTGTCTTCTCTGAAGCGCAGCTGCAGTGTCAGCAGCCCGTGTGTGTATGTGTGTGTTTGTACGGTTGTGTTACACTCAAGTAGTGGTCGCCAAAAGTGGGAGCGAGTGGGAGGCGAGAGTTCACTAAAGCACATTCCTGCCATGTTAGGTATCTCTGCTCTGGGAGTATTAATGGAATGCTGTAAAAGTCTGCTTTTACAGGCTCCAAACAGCCATTTAAATCACAAAGGGGAACGCCATGGCGTCATACTACACACTTCAGCGTTGCATTTTTATTGTTCTCCATAACAATACAATATATTTAGAACATCACTGATGCATTAAATGAGTTTTGCTAATCCAATACTGATAGACAAAGTTTACAACTGGACACTGAGATAAGCTCAGCGTTACCTTTTCATGGGTGGGATTCGCATTTGGAGCTGGGCAGATATGTCAGGGTGAACATCTTAATGTGCTAATATGAGATGGATTAAAACTGAGCAGCCATCTGGGTTTAATTATTTCATCCTTGAGCTGATGTCCAGCCTTTATTAACATAATGTCATGGTTACGTAGGCGAGCACAATTTCAGCAGATGTTCATAACACTGTTGGCCTTGACTCTTGTTTCCTCCCAGCTGAGTGTCCAGCTGGGTGTTGCGCTACGTTGATGAACATCTTTCTGGATCAGCCGGGGTGTTGTAATGCAGTTTTGCTCATATACATGCTCTCCCCTGCAGACTGCTCCTATTGAGCGTTGTCCATAGAGTGATGTCTTATCACGATCATCAGCTAATGATGTCAACTTTAAATATTGTTGCAGATTTAGGTATAAAATTAAAAACACATTTTATAAATCTTAAAAAGTCTTACTTCAGGAATTAGTACGGTGTTAGATGGATGTTGTATTAAATTGAACCACAATTTTTTTTAGACCAGCTAGCTTTTTTCCTAGTTCGATACATTTCAGTTCCTAATCATTTCCATGCTCCCATATGTAGATTTCACATTACACTGTCAATCATATTAATCCATAATAACAGAGAATCTTTTCTTCAAATTCGATGCTCAACCATAATTGATTCAAGCTTTACTCCAGAGCCATACTGCTCATGACTGTGTGAGCAACAGATGCCCCAGGAGAGAGGTGGAAATCTCAGAGTGCCCTCTACTGGCAGTCTGCAGGTCTTCACAGTATTGAAGGAGAGATGTCATCAGATGGCCCACGGTCCAGCCGTGAAACTGAGCTTGCAGAGAGACGCTGCAGAGCTGAAGTGCAACAAACACATCATTAACATATGTATAAAAAAAACACGTATACTGATATTTACAATTTATACAATTTAAACAACTGTATAATTGAATCTCTATAATTAAATCTATTTTCTCTGATAGAAATAAAATGTGCATGTAACATGCACTGTTGAATCCTTACATCTGATTTGGGTGCGAAAAAGACAGTAATGCAAAAAACAACAACAACAAAAAAAAACAACAACAGTAATGCAATAGGGACATTAATGCAAAAAGGACAGTAATTCAAAAAGAACAGTAATGCAAAAAGGACAGTAATGCAAAATGAACAGTAATACAAAAAGAACAGTAATGCAAAAAGGACAGTAATACAAAAAGAACAGTAATTCAAAGAGAACAATAATTAAAAAAGAACAGCAATGCAAAAAGGACAGTAATGCAAAAAGGACAGTAATACAAAAAGAACAGTAATTCAAAGAGAACAATAATTAAAAAAGAACAGCAATGCAAAAAGGACAGTAATGCAAAAAGGACAGTAATACAAAAAGGACAGTAATGCAAAAAGAACAGTAATGCAAAAAGGACAGTAATACAAAAAGAACAGTAATTCAAAGAGAACAATAATTAAAAAAGAACAGCAATGCAAAAGGGACATTAATGCAAAAAGGACAGTAATTCAAAGAGAACAGTAATGCAAAAAGAACAGTAATTAAAAATGGACAGTAATGCAAAAGGGACATTAATGCAAAAAGAGAACAGTAACGCAAAAATAACAGTAATGCAAAAGGGACAGTAATGCAAAAAGAACAGTAACGCAAGAAGAACAGTAATGCAGGCTGCAATTTAATTACAGGTTTGTATTAATGCGCTTGTTTCTATAGTTACAGCCAGTTCAATTGGACTATGGCAGATGCGCCGCAAAAGACTAGTATTAATGGGAGAAAAAAACCTTAAAAAATAATCATTAATATGGTGAAACTTTCTGAGAAGAGACAATTATTTACCATTCTTGCAAAAAGTTTATAGTGTAACATTTACAGCTAAAGAAGCAAATTAATGTTTTTTTCACCAACCGAACGTCTTAAGGATGGAGGATTTGCATTTGATTAACTTCAAGAGAAGCTGAGGGACCAAATGTTTCTAGCTGTTATACTGCGAAAGTGAAAAACTTGTTGTCAGACTTGAAATGTAATTGAAATTTTCTATTAAAAATCTATGATGTGTCTTTCTTTAATAAATAATAAAGTCTAAATGTCACCAAGTTGTGGATGTGCTGTTATAGGAAAATAAAATAGAAATAGAACATTTTTTGAAGCAGCTTCATGTTCGGTTGCATCAAACCACCTGGTCACTGATTGTTTTCTTGTAGCAGCACACTGCCAAGATTTTTATTATAGATATAACCTGTACTATCATTCCTTTAAAAGTAATATAATATAATTATATCCAGTGTATAACACTTGATACAGTACTGTTTTTTTTGTGATTTATTTGGTTCTTCACTTGCAATGTTTTTATTAGAATGCTCTCTGAAAAGAACCTTCTATTGCATGCAGAACCTTCCAGACCAAAAGTCTTTATATTTAACCTTTAAAATAATTCTGTAAAGAAATGCAATATCAAACGTCACAACTTGTATTACAGTGGATTGCAGCCTGTGTATAATTATTACCCCAATATTTCATACCTGTTGCTGAATGTGCTTGTCAGTTTGATCAATCTGTAACACTGAAGTTCCCATTTGAGATGCTGCCACCCAGAGCAGGACACACTGTAGCTCCCGTGTTTCCCGGCACAGTGTTTCAGATATAAAGGCCCTGATGACAGTTTGCGATGCTGCTGAGGCTCTCAAGCTATCTGAATGAATGGAACTTTGTTTGCATCTTAGATGATAGCTTGAAGCTTCTCTCATGGAGCACTTGAGCACTTCATGCACAATGTTCTCAGCAAAGAAATGCTCTACAGCCTCAGTTCTGGAGTCAAGTGTCATAGACTCTGATTTCCCAGTAGAGCACCCATTGGTTTTGGTGATGTGCCAGTCTGTGTTTAAAGATTGATCTTTCCCTTGTTCCCATGCCATTAGATCTGATGCTGGATCAGATATCTGTTTGCTTGTGGCATGTTGTAATGAACCACATCCCAGTTCAGAGAATGCCTGGATGAGTGTTTTAGTGACTAATTTGCCAGCCATGTCTCCCAGAGTCTCCACAGGAGGAAGATTTATGATTGAATCTGATGATAATGAATCATTCAAAGATTTGGATGTGTTTTCAAAATGAGATAGGATTTCTTGGCTTATTCGCTCCTCTTTCTTGCTTTTGACTATAGATGTCATAATGATCTTCTCTGCCAGTTGGTCAGCCAGGACCTGCATGTCTCTGATGGGCGTTTCTATATTTTTATTGCTGTCTGCTTGGGCTGCAGTGATGCATTGGATTATATCTGCTGAGAGTTGTGCCGCATAGTCTGAAATCTCACTCTGAAACCTAATTTTGTTTTCTGTGCCATTCCCTTCTTCCCCAGGCAGAGAGCACGCTAGTGAGAGTGAACGCATCAGCCGAACCATAAACTCAGTTTTGTATTCGGTGCTGTCAGTAATTTTGTCTTCCAGGTGAGATTGTTGGTCTTTAGGGGTAGGTGGTGGGGTTGAGGGTAGGAACTCCATAGCAAGTCCACCTTTTAGCTTCCTGGTGAAGCTTGCACGGCTCTTCATCATCTCTGGAAGTAACGGTGTGCTTGGAGGAGCATCAGGGTAGTCTAGTGAGACCTGCTGGGACATATCATCCAGAGTGGTAGGATTTGTGATAGATCTTCTGTGATAAATATGATCTATTTCCATCGCAGGTCCTTCTTGGTCACAGTGATGCATTGAATGATGGTAATGGTATGATGCAGACTCACTGTGTATTTCAGTATTCATTTCCAAATCAGCTAGATCGTCAGATGTCCCACCAGAAGGGCAACCATGTTTAGCTAGATCTTCCAATGCACTGCAATAAATCTCAGCTGCTAGCCTGTTAGCTAGTTTTACCGGAACACTCACTGTCCACCTGCTCATCTCACTCTGAGCGGTGTTACATATTTGATTAACATCTTTAGTGAACTGAGTCTCTTGTTTCCCCACAGCTGCATGCAGAATGTCTCCAGATAACATCTCAGCAAAATGGTGAACAACGTCTCTCTGAACTGGGTTGGGTCCAAAGGCATTCTGATCCATGTAGGTCATCTTCACATCCGAACTCCCGCCTCGTAATTCATGGAAGGCATTACTGAAAGCCTCCAATGTCAGCAGGAGAGAGGATGGATTATGGTAAGGGTGAGGATATGACTGGGTGTTAATCACCACTTCCATGGCATCCTAGAAAGTACAATAATTTTATTCAGACAAGGTTGTTTTTAAAGGGGCACCTTCAGCAACTGCTGATAATATATTAAATCTAGGGTCATTCATGGTCCACAGTTAAACTGATGCACAATGTTTTGGTAAGAACATTTTTATACAATACAATTGACTTTAAATTTTAAAATAAATATATCCTCAGAAAGAAGCAACATATAATATACATCTGCAATTTTTGTGTGTGACATTTTCAGCACCCTTAAAATAATTAAGTAATTAGGATTTATTGTACGTCAGATGAATCTCCAACAGACTGAACTTTTAATGTTTAGAATAAAATTTATTCAGTACAAGAAAAATGATTGACAGAGGTCAACCTGACTATCATACCCATCTGTGCTCTTAAAGGCCTTTTCAAAACCGAAGGATTTAACATGGACTTGGTGCTTATTCCCTGCTATAACAGATTTTTGAGTATGGACACAAGAGCACAATTCAGGTTGAGTAATGGTGTCAGCTAAAATGGTGTGTGTGTGTGTGTGTGTGTGTGTGTGTGTGTGTGTGTGTGTGTGTGTGTGTGTGTGTGTGTGTTTGTGTGTGTGTGTGTAGACTTCCAGTAGGCTTGAGATCTGGACTTTTCACAAAAATCCTAAAAACAATGTCTTCATAAAGTTTATTTGGGCACAGGGACACTGTCATGTCACTGTCAGGTTTAAGCCTCTCAGTTCCAGTGAATTGAAATTTTAAATCTATAGCACACTGAGATAATCTATACAACTGTTTCCTTCAAACTTTGTGGCAACAGTTTTAGAAGGAAATGCATGTGGGCGTGATGATCGGGTGTCCACATACTTCAGTCCATATACTGTATGTTTTGTGCATTCTATAATACTTATTACTTGAATTTTATATGTTACCTGAACATTAGATGAACAAACATTTGTGCCAGTGATCAGCTGACAAAGTTTCACTCTACTGCACAACCAATCTTCCGTCATCATCTATCAAAAGAATCAAGAATTATGAAAATAATTTAGCAACAGAACAACAAACATTCAGAAATCATTTTGAACTGCGTATTGCAATACACATACAAATAATCCTCCAGCAAAACATGAATAACATTCTGACTTTGTACTTTATCACAGACCTCCTCTATCACATTTACCACACAAACACACCACCATGAAAGCTGTCTCTGATATCTGAGCCTCGTGTATTTGCGATATGTCTTGCTGTGAAGATGTTATCAGAGAAAAGAATGCGAGAGCAAAAGACTCTTGCTCTTCTTTGCTTTAAAGCTTGCCCTGTTTTTGCTTACTTTCACTATAACCATAACCTTTAAAACCTGAAAAAACAAAACGAAAACCGAGCATGGTTTGTGTAAACAAGAAACTTACAGCTTAACTCGGAACCACAACTGATCGCAGGATAAATATGGTTCCAGGAAGTCGACCATGTGACTGGCAGGAAAGAAACTGGGTTTTGGTGGTGATTGCTAATCTGAAATCGTCTATCGAGGTTGTGAGAGGGGCCATGTTCTCTTTAAAAGAATTTACAGATAAAGTATACTGTAAGAGATTTTTAATATATCGCATTTTATATTTTGGATTATGACCAGACAAAGGAACGACGTACCAACTGATTACGGGGAAACTAGGACGTGGAGGTGACTCTTAGGTTTAATGCACTAATTCGAATAAGCACTGTTCAGAATGATAATAGAAATCCTTGTAATTAGAAGAGCAGAATTGGCTGCATGACCTTGATTTGCAGTTCTGAATGAGAAACTGACATTTTATTTTCTCCTGGTGCACCCTCAGCGAGACCTCATGCAGGATTTTATGTGAAACAAATTGCATTTTTGAGGTCTGGCAGGGGTTGCTTTGTGTACAGAAACTGCAAGGTGGCATAATCTGGGCTTACAAATAATCATGTGCTGATTTATTTGGTAACGACATGAGCAATGTGAAGAGTTTCATCATATTGGAGACATTTTAAAGAATGTCAGCTGAACTACTGATTATGTGACTATGCTCATACCATATTTTATATATAGTATAATAACAACATTAAACACAACAACAACAAATTATATACATCAGGGTCGCTTTATTGCTGTTTTAGATCAGTTTTATGAAGCAGAACACATTTTATTCACCCTTTAAGCATTAGAGTAGTAAAATCATTAAAAACAGATTTGTTCAGGACATAAGAAGGTTTTTTTTTACATCAGTAAGGCGATATTGTAGCGACAGCTTGAAGGATTTCGTAATAAAGATTCTAAGATTCAGAGATTAGTTATTTTAATGGCTCTGGAAAATGGCAAGAGGTGGTCCAAGTGTAAAAGTCCAGATCATTTAAAATGCCACTAATCGTCTTTGAAAGCAGAATGTCGTATCGAATCCAATCACACGACGGTGTTATTCTGCGTCTCCGGATGGTTCAACATTACAACATTTCACGTGCACTTTTTTATTTAATAATATAAGGGAACCAAGTATAGTTTGCTGAGGCTTTGAGATATTTAAATGTTAACTATTAAAATATCAAAGAAACCATATAAGCCAATATTATAAGAGGAGTAAAGAAGATAATAAAATGGTCCTACCTTCAAACAGGAAAGTTAAAAGGTGGGCTTGATGTTACTGTGAGACCAAGCAGAAGTGAAAACTGGGTTACAGTTGCTTTCCTCAGCCTACATTTACTTCCTGTGTGTGCTTGTGTTAGATGCAAATGTATTTGACTGTACTGTGTATTCTTATGTGGATAGACAGAGACAGGAAATGAGATATTTATAGAAACATTCATAAGGTCAACATTCTTCCAATTGAGAGTAATATTAAAAATGTATATTTAAAGAGATGTTTTTGTGTTTTTGGGTAGGATAAACAGAGAATAATTTGTAAGAGTTGGTAAAATAGTGAAAATAAATTGGCAGGAAATGTACTATGTTGCTTAATCTCAAAATCAGTTGAACAGAGCACTCCAGAATTAGATACTGTAGTATCATAATAAAATATAGTGAGCATGTAACAGTATGTGGAAGAATCATAAAAAACCTGTAAACAATATTGTATTACACTTTAGTGTATTATTTAAAATCATATTCACTATAACATTACTGAAGAAGTTTTAGCTCTCCAAACTGTTGTTCTTTTCCTCATGTAGAGGAAAACAACCAACACCCTGTGTCTGGCCAGGTTTTTGTGGAAGTAAGAATGATGTAGCATTTTTAAAACCTTCTTCTTAAACAGTTGAATTTTTATAGAGTCATGTGTGTAGAGCAAATTCACTGTTTACAACTCTACTAATCTTTGATGCTTTTCACCACAACTGTTGCATCTGCAAAGCCAGCAGCATTTTGGACGACCCCTCTCACCCCACTCGTGAACTTATGAACCATCACCAAAAGACTCTGCAATAGCTTCTTCCCTGAGGCAGTCACGCTACACAACACACTGCTGCCTTCTGACGCTCCCGACACCTGGACTAGTCAAACCATTTCCAACACAAACACTTTTTGATGCACATCTGCACTTTAAAATGCTGCTATGGGCCACTTTTATATGTTTGCACTTCTCCCACACTGCCATGTTTCTGCACTTAATCTACTCCTGTATGCTGTGCTGCTGTATTATGTGTTGCACTACGGTCTTAGGCAACCAACATTGATGATTGACAATAAAAAAAAAACACTTGACTTTGACTTGATGTCCATAAGTGAATATTTTTCTTACAAAAGCTGGAAAACACACCAAAAAAAGCTTTACTGAGGTGTCAGAGTTTTGTGAGTGTGGCTCCTCTGGGTTCTCTGGTTTTCTTCCATTTTTCAAAAACATGTTGTTAGATGAATTGGCTCTGCTGAATCCCCTAGGTGTAGAGGAGTTCATGTGAATATGTGTGTGTGAACTGTGTACTGGCATAATAAATGAAGTGCACTGTGCACTATAATACTAGTTTCAATTATACCTGGATAAACCACAGTATATAATTACACTGTGTGTAAATCAACTTTTGAACAGTTTACATTTTTAAAACAATTCTAAATAAAATGCCTGTTTGGTTGAATAATATATAAAATAATATTTATATATTTTTATACATATATATATATATATATATATATATATATATATATATATATATATATATATATATATATATATATATATATATATATATATATATATATATTATATTATTATTTATATTTCTATAGAATAATAAATTAATGCAATAAAATATTTGTATTGATTAAATTGAGTAATCAATTAAATTGGCAGAAATTCAATTGATTAAATAAAATCAAACTAAATTTTAAATAAATAGTTTACGTTTGTTAGACCCCATCTGGGTAATACAGACGTGTGTGTGTGTGTGTGTGTGTGTGTTACATTTAATATTTAATAAAAATAAAAAAAATTATCTATTTCACTGTTTTACTTATTTCAGTATTGTATAACAAACATCTTCATTCATTCCATCATTCATTTATTCACTTCCTTGATATGTAAAATTGTCAGGATTTAATCCTTCTAAGAAAAATTCTTGAAAATGGACATAAAACACTAAATAATCCATATTACAAGCGCTATAGATTTTTTATCCTTTTCATGCATGTGAAAAACAAATCTTATTTTTAGTACTGGGTGAGTAGCCACAGTGCCACTGCGCTAACTCTAGTTTATTTATTTTTTTTTTTTTTTATAACGCTGCCATTATTGTGCATGATTTCAAGTTAAAAAATGCACCCAAAGTGTGAGGTGAAGACTAAACAAACTTGCACTCCACCACTTAATACATTCCTGAATGAACTCAGATTTGAACTCTGTCCTGTACATTAAAATGATTGCATTCTTTGAAGCCCCATATATATATATATATATATATATATATATATATATATATATATATATATATATATATATATATATATATATATATGAGATGGAATATGAGTGTGTGTATATGAGATGGAAAGCAATGAAGTTCTTTGTTACCGTACTTAAGTAGATTTTTCTGGTATCAGTATTTTTTCTACTCTCTGTGCGCTTTCAAACCATCAACTTATTTCTTGTCATTGAGCTGCTTTTTCAACCTACCACTCATGTATAATTTCCTGGCTATTAGGCACCACAGACGTAGGCTAGCCTACAAAGCTAAGAGCGAGCAAAGCAGAAGGCAACAAGTAATATGGCTGATGTGGATGAAACAGAGGGAGTCAGCGATGTAAACATGACTGATCACCTGATCATCATCTGTTCTCTGCTTGTGTTCTATATGGTGGATGTATATATATATATATATGTATATATATATATATATATATATATATATATATATATATATATATATATATATGATATTGAATCCCTGTTTATCTCTGTGGTTACGTTCCAAAACCGCCAGCAATATTTTACTGTTGGTATGATGTTCTTTTTCTAAAATGCAGTGTTACTTTGACACCAGATGTAACGGGACACACACCTTTTAAAAAGTTAAATTTTTGTCTAGTCACTCCACAGTGTATTTTCCCAAAAGTCTTGGGGATCATCAAGATGTTTTCTGGCAAAACTGAGACGAGCCTTTATGTTCTTTTTGCTCAGCAGCGGTTTTTGTCTTGGAACTCTTAGATCATTTTTGCCCAGTCTCAGTGCCATGTTGTTGTGGGGTCTTTTGTGACCTCTTGGATGAGTCATAGCTGTTCTCTTGGGGTAATTTTGATCGGCCTGCCACTCCTGAGAAGGTTCTCCACTGTTCCATGTTTTTGCCATTTGTGAATAATGGCTCTCACTGTGGTTTTCTGGATTTCTTGATTGCGAACAGGTGTGGCAGTAATCAGGCCTGGGTGTGGCTTGAGAAATTCAACTCAGGTTTTAACAGACACTTTATCACAGAGGGCCATGCAGTTTTGGATTTTGTTTTCCCTCAATAATACAAATCTTCATTTAAAAATGGCATGTGTTTACTCGTGTTATCTTTTAATGATATTTAAATTAGTTTGATTAATAAAATGTGACAAACATGCAAAACAATAAGTAATCTGCAAACCATTTTTCACAACACTGTATGTATATATATATATATATATATATATATATATATATATATATATATATATATATATATATATATATATATATATATACAGTGAGGAAAATAAGTATTTGAACACCCTGCCATTTTGCAAGTTCTCCCACTCAGAAATCATGGAGGGGTCTGAAATTGTCATCGTAGGTGCATGTCCACTGTGAGAGACATAATCTAAAAAAAAAAAAATCCAGAAATCACAATATATGATTTTTAAACAATTTTTTTGTATGATACAGCTGCAAATAAGTATTTGAACATCTGTTTATCAGCTAGAATTCTGACTCTCAAAGACCTGTTAGTCTGCCTTTAAAATGTCCACCTCCACTACATTTATTATCCTAAATTAGATGCACATGTTTGAGGTCGTTAGCTGCATAAAGACACCTGTCCACCCCATACAATCAGTAAGAATCCAACTACTAACATGGCCAAGACCAAAGAGCTGTCCAAAGACACTAGAGACAAAATTGTACACCTACACAAGGCTGGAATGGGCTACGCGGAAATTGCCAAGCAGCTTGGTGAAAAAAGGTCCACTGTTGGAGCAATCATTAGAAAATGGAAGAAGCTAAACATGACTGTCAATCTCCCTCGGACTGGGGCTTCATGCAAGATCTCACCTCGTGGGGTCTCAATGATCCTAAGGAAAGTGAGAAATAAGCCCAGAACTACACAGGAGGAGCTGGTCAATGACCTGAAAAGAGCTGGGAACACCGTTTCCAAGGTTACTGTTGGTAATACACTAAGACGTCATGGTTTAAAATCATTCATGGCACGGAAGGTTCCCCTGCTTAAACCAGCACATGTCCAGGCACGTCTTAAGTTTGCCAATGACCATTTGGATGATCCAGAGGAGTCATGGGAGAAAGTCATGCGGTCAGATGAGACCAAAATAGAACTTTTGGGTCATAATTCCACTAAACGTGTTTGGAGGAAGAAGAATGATGAGTACCATCCCAAGAACACCATCCCTAATGTGAAGCATGGGGGTGGTAGCATCATGCTTTGGGGGTGTTTTTCTGCACATGGGACAGGGCGACTGCACTGTATTAAGGAGAGGATGACCGGGCCATGTATTGCGAGATTTTGGGGAACAACCTCCTTCCCTCAGTTAAAACATTAAAGATGGGTCTTCCAACATGACAATGACCCGAAGCACACAGCCAGGATAACCAAGCAGTGGCTCTGTAAGAAGCATATCAAGGTTCTGGCATGGCCTAGCCAGTCTCCAGACCTAAACTCAATAGAGAATCTTTGGAGGGAGCTCAAACTCCGTGTTTCTCAGCGACAGACCAGAAACCTGACTGATCTAGAGAAGATCTGTGTGGAAGAGTGGGCCAAAATCCCTCCTGCAGTGTGTGCAAACCTGGTGAAAAACTACAGGAAACGTTTGACCTCTGTAATTGCAAACAAAGGCTACTGTACCAAATATTAACATTGACGTTCTCAGGTGTTCAAATACTTATTTGCAGCTGTATCATACAAATAAATAGTTAAAAAATCATACATTGTGATTTCTGGATTTTTTTTTTTAGATTATGTCTCTTACAGTGGACATGCACCTACGATGACAATTTCGGACCCCTCCATGATTTCTAAGTGGGAGAACTTGCAAAATAGCAGAGTGTTCAAATACTTATTTTCCTCACTGTATATATATAAGAAGACAGAGACATTCCTGATCACCTGATCCCTCCCAGGATATATATAAATACCAACCAGGCATAACTTTATGTTCAACAATCAGGGTTGCCCCTCTTTTGCTGCCAAAACAGAAAACAGTCCTGACCCATCAAGCATTAACAGCATTTATTTCTTCATCAATATGAGTTACAGGAGCTCGTCAGTTGGATCAGATGCGCCTTCACTCCCCACGTGTATAAATGAGCCTCGGTTGCCCATGACCCTGTCACTGGTTCACCACTGTTCCTTCCTTGGACCACTTTTAATAGACACTGACCGGGAACAGACCACAAGAGCTGCAGTTTTGGAGATGCTCTGACCCAGTCATCTAGCCATCATAAATTGGCCCTTATAAAACTCACTCAAATCGCTTTATCGCAAATTACGCTTGTCTATCTATCCTGCTTCTAACACACCATCTTTGAGGACAAAATGTTCACTTACTTAATATATCCCACCCACTAACAGGTGCCATAATAAAGAGATAATCAGTGTTATTCACTCACCAGTTATAATATGTTATAATGTCATAATGTTATGCCTGGTCGATGTATATCTGCAGGGAGTGTGTTTTTCAATCCGTTTATTGCTTTGCCACAAATCCGACGTCTTTGTCTGTTGTGGCATTATAATTTCCCTTAACTGGAACTAGACAAGTCAAACCTGTTTCATCATGACAACGCCTCTGCCCACTAAAAATGTTTCAGAAAGACATGGTTTGGTTATTTCAAATGTAAGAACACTTATGGGTGAACTGAAACGCTGTGTGGCAGGACTTCTCGCCCAACATCCGCTCCTGACCTCACTAATGCTCTTGTGGTTAATTGATCGCAAACCCCAGTCACAGAAGAATGGGGCTTATTATACCAGCACAGGTGTCCACATACTTTTGGCCATAATGTTTAGTGTTAGGAATATCCCATATACGTGCAGACAATGTATTGAGATTCAAAAATATCAAATGATTAATAAAGTTTATTTGGGTAACTTTTTTAAAACCTTTTTATTAACAAATAGAGAAAATCATATTTCTTCTGAAGAAGCCGGTAGTATTTATGCCCTTCTTTATTGTCTTGAACGGAAATTCCATTCATATGAAGCAGAACAGAAGCTACTTCCGCATTAATAGAAAAAAAAAAAAAAAAAAAAAAAAACAACCACACGTGGATTTCTATTGGCTACTACGATTTTTTGAAATGTTCACAAACCCCGCCCATAACAACCGCATCTTAGAAACACGCTGATTGGTCGGTTTAGAGAGGGCTTCGACCAATCAGAGCGCGTGTACCGATTTTAGACGCACGCTGGTAAAAGTGCAGTGTTTCAAAAACCTCATTGGGAAAACAAAACAGGAAAGAAAGTAAAACACCAAAAAGCAGACCTTTGTGTGGCTGTATGTTTGAGATCAGTGGGAGATTTTGAGTTCGCTGGACGAAGGTAAGTACTTGTGTGATATTTCGCTGAAGATGATCACTTCACTTGCATATATAGAAAGAGTTCTGGAGGAATCAGTAGATCCTTGTGCATTGGATTTTTTTGCCTCGTGCTGTTTACTAGCGAAGAGATCAGACTTTCTCAGATATGCCTGTGTGTGTGTTCAGCCTTAGCTTCCACCATGCAAAGTCAGAAGAATTTTACCGGCTGCGTGCACGCGCATTCAGCAGGAAGTCTGATCCCTTTCCAGCTCCTTCTACCTGTAATACAGCATCTGTTTGCTCTTTCAGTTTCAATCATTGGTAGTATCCAAGAAGATGCCTTTTTCAAGAGGAAAGAAGCCGGTGGTCAGCAAAATCCCAAAGCTCCATGTTAAAAGTTCAGAGAATGTGGTGAGTGCAATGAAAACGCAGGCCCTGCTCCTCAAACTTGCAGATTTTTGCCAGCTTCAGTATTAATCGACTACATTGATATTATATGTATTGGACTTGCACTTAACCATAACGTCTGTCAATTAATGCACTATAATACATCATAAGGTCACCTTTAAATGCTCTTTTGCTAATAATAAATCAGTTTGTGCTTCAGTTTACCAGTATGTACCCGCATGCATCACTTTCCAAAAAGGGTTCTTCTTCATTGTCACACAACAACCAATAAAGTATAAAACAGTATTTCAAAATACTGTCAATAGTTTAAGAAAATATTTATACCTACTGAGTCAGTAGGTGCACATTTGCCAGCATAGGACACTAAATACTGTAGAGATTAAACTAAAGTGACGACTGTACAACAATGTTGGTGCACATTAACCCAACCGTGACCTGTGCGTTTCAGGACGATGGCCCTCATGTCAAGCGCTCGTCCTCTCCTCCTCAAGGGGCTCCAAGGAAGAGAACTGCGTTTATAGACATCACTAATGTAAGTCGGGTCTCTGGTGGCGAGACCTTTTACACGTGCGTTGTGTACATGTCTCATTGTGTTCTTCATCTGCTCGACCCAGGCTGTGTCTCAGTGTTTTGTGACGCTTCAGTTCGATGCTGATCATGGTGATGTCAGGAGAGTAAGTGCTTAATGCGTGCCAGTACAATCTTGTGTTTTCCTTCTCTCCTGGGAAAAACTGGTGCTGTGTGAGTCGGGCAGACTTTAGACAGATGTTTAAACCTGCTTAGATATTTCAAATAGGCTACTGGTTATTATAATATTGCACAAAACCTTTCACATAGGAGGTAATGTGAGAGATGAGACGGCCAAGAAAAGCAGTACAAGCTTGTCTTTAGCTACGAGTCACATTTGTACAAAGTCTGCTTTGCTCAAAGCTGCCCTTCACCCGTGGTCGAGCTATTTTTATTTAAAGCAAAGGTAGAAGGCCGAAGGTGTGACTGTGGTGTGGGTGTTCCTTATTTAACATTTGAAAGAAGTGCACTTTATTGTACTTGATCACTCTGCTAATGTGGACCGTTCCTTACTGAACCTCAGTTTCCTGGAGATCTGTTTTCATATGCTAATTGATGTCTAAAACACTTTTTTTTCTAGATTTCTGTTTTGTATGATTATGTTAAGCCCGGCAACTATTCATGTGTAAAGGTCTACAGGTCTGAATAGTCCTAACTTTGATAAAAACGTCTCTGTTAAACTGCTAACTAATACCCCACGTTACATTCCCCTTGTCTTTCAGGCTCATAAGGTGGAGTTTAGCAATCCAATCAAAAAGAAAGATCCGACCAAGAAGGTGCAAAAGAAGACCTCTGTGGCCAACAAGAATGAAGCCAACCTAAAAAAGTAATGTCTTCATACCAGTTAGAAATATTACTTATTTATTTATACATAAAAAAAAAACCCCATCATCTTTGAAGCAGTTTGTCCATCCTTTTCTCCAGCCTGATCATTTGTGTTCTCAGGTTGGCTTTGGCCACTTCTCAGAGTTCGCATGAGGAGCAGGAGAAGGACAAATCCCCAGTAGAGAAACTGGAGGAGCCCCTTCCCAAAGCTCCCCTTCCTGCACACATTCTGCCTCCACAGGTATGTCTACTGAGAGATTATTTAAACGTGTTACCGTAGTAAGTCAAGGCAAATAAATGCACTTCTAGTGGTCCTCCTTCTTCTAAGCAACAATTCTAGTGATAAAACAATTCTACGGTCCTTCAGTTTACTATTAGACATTTGTTCATCAGACTGCACCACCCAGCAATTGATTACTTTCTTCCATCTTGTACTACAATATGTTTTCTCGAATGTATTTGTCGTTGCTAGACACAGGCAGGATTTTTTTCTATCACCAAGCCTACATTTGATTGTCTGCTAGATATCTGTTTTAGCCAATATTCAATTATCATTCATAAATTATTCATCTTGTTACTCTGATCATTTGAATGAGGCATGTGCTCGGTTCATAGAGATTATGGATATAAATCACAACTTGGCGTGGGGTGAGGGGGTGGGACATGATCTTTTTAAAATTTTGTATCTAAATGTCTTTAAATGGTAAAAAATAATTAAACTCATTTAAAATTCACACATTTTTGCAGATACCCCCAGAGTTTGACATTGACTTAGATGCTTCGAATGACCACACACAGACTCCAGAATACGCCAAAGACATTTTTGATTATCTGAAGAAAAGAGAAGTAAGACTGCACATTTTGTTGTTGCTGTTGTTGTTTTTTTTTTATTATTACATTTTAGCAGTAAGGGTGCTTTTACATGTGAAGTGTCTGATCAGGTTGTATTGATCTGTTTGCTCTAAATCAGTCTGGTTCTTTAGACCAGGGGTCTCCAATCTTTTCCAGAAAGGGCCAGTGTGGGTGCAGGTTTTCATTCCAACCAATTAATGGTCACACCTGATAGTCATTGAAAATGAAGATCATTAGGTTTGAACAGGTAGAATTTGGTGTGGACTTGCTTGGATGGAATAAAAACCTGCACCCACACTGGCCCTTTCTGGAAAAGATTGGAGACCCCTGCTTTAGACAGATTTGAACCCAGTAAGCATTTGACAAAGAGGGTCATGGTCGGGCGTTTCATGTTAAATCAAATAAAATTTTATTTATCACATACAGAGTACGACATGCAGTGAAATGCTTTTTAGGACTGGCCAACATTTACGCATAAGCGGAATAGAATTAAGGATAAAAATAAAACGGAATAAAAGGTAGATAAATAAAAAGTATAAACTATACAAAATATATGTATAAATATATAAAATAAACAAAAAAAGACAAAGCGTAGCTGGAACAGTCACGACGGCAGCCGACCTCACCAGGCAGTTTGATTGTAGTAAGAATCTGAATCAGCCCGTTACTGATTTAACAAAAAAGATGTGTATTATTGGATTGTTAGCTGGATTTTTATTATTTTATTTTCAAACTGAACCATGAGGAAGAAACTTAACCCAGTGCTATAGAAATGTGGAAAATATATGTATATGATAAACAATGAAATAAATAACTAGTTGAAAAATATTTTCAATTCAAATTTTGTGATTTTTCTACACACCATTGCTGCTGGCGATTGCTTAAACTTTTTTTATTTCTGTCTTTTTGACTTATGAAGAGCATTTCACAAGACTGTTTTTATCTCTACACAAACCTCAGCCAACGATTTTTCTTTTGTTTAACGATGAGTTCTTTGACTATTAGGACTAATGGGAGTGAAAGGGAACGCTTTGGACTTTATGAAGAATAACAGGTCGGTGTTTTTCATACCACAAATCGAACTGATTGTTTTACCCTCCAGGAGGAATTCGTGTTGCGTGACTACATGGATAGTCAGCTGAGCCTAACCCCGAGCATGAGAGCGATTTTAGTGGACTGGCTGGTTGAGGTCCAGGTGAGTGCTATAATGTGTGTTTTTATAAAATTGTTCTGTTGTAGATCTGTAATGTTTTATATCTGTCTGGAATACACTTTAGTCTCACCAGATCAGATAATCCCATCTAACCTTTTTTTTTCTCCCTCCTCTCTCCTCGCTCCTCTCCCCTCGCTTGCTCTCCCTGTCTGCAGGAGAATTTCGAATTGAATCATGAGACATTGTACCTGGCCGTGAAGATTACCGATCATTATCTGGCTGTAGCTCAGGCCAGCAGGGAGTCACTCCAGCTTATAGGCTCCACAGCCATGCTGCTCGCTTGCAAGTTTGAGGTGAGAGATGCACTTATTAACTCCTTCTGCAGCTTCTACTCACAATCCGCACCCTGTTTATTATTTAGTGCAGTGATTCAGATTGGCATTATGTCTATGCATTATACCGTTTGTATAGAGGAATGTACTGGTGCATGTTCACAGGGTTATGGTGCACGTGTTTGATAATGATTGAGCTTTTGGAGTGTAAGTGTACCAGGACAGATTGACCAAACAACAGTGCCTGAATATTGAAATATTAATAGGTGAATTCTTTACCTCTAGAAACAGTCATGAACAATCTGATAGTAATTTGCCATTGTCAGAATAGTACACCGTTTTAAAAATTGCTGCACATAATTATGAAGCCAGACTACAGTGATATCAGTGATGCATCTTTAAATTCATTAAATCATGTTTATTAGTAGTAGATTATGTTTTGTGTAAGATGCTTTTTTTTTTTTTTTTTTTTTTTTTTTAAACTGAACTAATTTTAATGTACTTTTTCTTTTTCTATACTTAATTATAAATGCTCTATAGTCACTCTTTGAGCTTTTCGTTTCAGGAGCGGCTTCCCCCTTGCGTCGATGACTTCCTGTATATATGTGACGATGCATACAAGCGCACTCAGCTCATCGCAATGGAAGGAAGAATCCTACAGGCACTGAAATTCGAACTCAATATTCCTGTCGCTTATCGATTCCTACGAAGATATGCCAAGGTGAGCGAGATACTGCGCTAGATACACTAGATTTGCTTTGTAGTAGCAAAAGTGGTGACCTTTTTAAGAGCAGGTCGATTTTTACTTTTCTTCTGCAGCAGCAGGTTTAATGACTGATTTTGTGAATTGGAACAAGTTACATATCTGATCATGTGACCTTTGAGAGAAAATCTTGACAATTATCCAATTGTAAGAATTTCATTTGCATGTCACTGTGATATTGCACGAGCGGTAGTGCTGTTGTATATCGGATCACTTGGAATGCTACTTGTTGAGTCAAAACGAACTATTGAATATCGTATATTCATATTAAGATATGAACATTGCTTATGGGCATACAACACATTTTCAAGAAATGCTATGACGTGAAGGCTTTGCAAAAATATGACTATGTAGAGACTTCAGAAATCTTCAGAAGTATGCATTGAGGTAGATTGAGTTGGTACAGTGTGATGTGCTGCAACTTCCTGAACAGGCTAAAAAAAAAAAACCCAAACAAGCACCATGTCTCATACTTCATTACTATTCAGCTTTTTTATATTAATAATATCCAATTATGGTTAATTTTTGAAAGCTTTATTATACAGAGGTATTCTGAATGTTCTAGACTAACAATTACATTTAAATCCGAGCACATACTTTTTGATTTGAGACACAGTTCATGTCAGTGGTCTTGTATTTTCTTTTAGCAGCTTATGTTCCTGCTTAGTGACAAATGTGTCCTCGAAGAGTAGCTGACATGAAATCACTAAACCTTTTTTCTATATTGATGTGGAAACTTCCAGCTTTCATTTCCCTCATGACATTCCCCCATTCACCCACTTGTGGATATTGCTTTTAAATTCACCAGATGGATATAAGGCATGCAGGCCAACATGTATAGCAGTCATTTACATACATCACACGACTGCATGGAACTGAAATTGGGATTATTTGTAAATTATGAAAAATGATGACATTCTGAAACCAACCAAATGTATGATATTGGCTGTAGGTGTTTTACAGCACAAAGTATTTCTGTGTCGTTTTGTTTTCATTGTGTATAGAAGAGCATTACTCTCTTTAATATCTTTAAATGTCAACTAAATGACTGATGGCTATGGATTTTAGCTGTGAAATAGCGATTTAGCTGGAAAAAACACTATATAGAGAAAATCATTTGACTTTTCCAGCCCTATGTGGTTTTTCCCATATAAATTGGAGTCACACAATTGTATAGTTCTTTTTTTTTTTCTTTTTTTTTTTCCCTGATGCAGTAGCATTAAACTTTTCCCTTCATTACAACTAAGAGACTCAAACCTGCTCCAGCATAACAATGCCCCTGTGCACCCAAGCTGCATAAAGATATAGTTTACATGGGTTAAGATAAATCTTGCTATAGAGCTCTGACCACAAACCTATTAAACATCTTTGGGATGAATGTGAACGCTGACTGCACCCCAGGCCTCCTCACCTCACTGTACCTGACTTTACTAAGACCCTTGAGGCCGAATAAGCACAAATCTCCACAAGCAAACGTCAGAATCCAGTGGAACACCAGAAGAGTTAAGATTATTATAACAGCAGAAAGGAGCAAAACATGGAATGGGATGTTTCAAAAGCACATACTACAAATATTTATTCCTAAAGTAAAGCTCTAACATTGCTCTGGACTTGTTTAAACACTGTTGTACTAACTTGCAGGCAGTTCAGTTCACCAAAATCAGTTTAATTGTTAAATAAGTAAAGGAATTAAAAATGGTAATACAATTTGCCTCCATTCAGGACTTGAGTCAGAGCAACATTGAACCAAATATAGCCATAGTGTGGATATGCTTGAAGAACTGAGAAAATTAATTTAATGAATTGGAGTTAAAGTTTTTCTAAAAATTTAATTAGATGTTTTGAAGCTTTCAAGGACTGACAGGTTTCCTCTGTGTCTTGTCTAGTCAATCATTCATACTGTAAATGCTTAGTTTGCAGATATGACACGGAAGACACTGTTAAATAATGATATTGCCGTTTATAGACATTAGGGGAGGGACCGCGTCGTCCTTTCTGCGCAATACAACTCTATCCAGCTGTCAAACTCCTGCACACCGATCAAAGCTGAGTTGCAGTGACAGAACCCGACTGTGCAGTATATTAGGCGCATATTAAAACCCATACGCTGCTTATTCTGTTAACGAGATGTGATTTGACACTTTGAAGCCGCTTCCCTGCTAAAAACTGACATGCGATTGTATAATAACTTCAATAAGTGATTTAAGCAGAACCCAGCAGTTTCGCAGCTTTGATAGTGAGGCTTCTTTTGTCAGTTTCAATAGGAAAATTGCTTATTAAATGTAAACTCGCTATTCAGAGATGGAGCTCTTTTGGTTTGGTACAGCTGCATGAGGGAGTGTGTGAACAGCATGTTCGTGTGTGTGTGTGGGACGGTTTTTGAGAGAAGCTTCTTGTACAACTACTCAGTAGGGAGGCGTGAACAAAGACTGCATATAACCCTGGCCTTCACCAAAATTTTATGAAAAGTGTGACTCACACAGGTGAGGATGAGTAACATGAATGAATGATGACATTTTCAGCTTTAATGCCTCAAAGTTTAGTGAATAGTTTCTAGCCCCATAGAGAAAAAATGCATCAGTTTAAAGTGGTTCGCTTGTTTTTGGTGCTTTGAGTTGCACATTTTGATTGGTGCTTAAAAGTAATACTATTAAATAAAATGCCTTAAACAAAAACCTTTGTGTAGTCAAAAACCTTTGTGATTTCACCTTCCTATCTTTTTAACAGTTTCTGCTAAATGCAGTGGGCATGAAAGTGGATATATTTTACACAATCCTGTCAAAATGGCAATACAAATGAAGCCAAAATAAAGCAGGTCGGAGCTTTTCCCAGCCTCTATGTGATTATAGCGACTAATATAATTCAAGTGATGAAGCAGATGGAAAGTCCTGGAGTTGGTGTGAGTGTGAGGATTTAACTAATATATTCTAATATATTCGAAAAGCATTTTTGGCTTGCATTTCTTAATTTGCCCTTTTATGAGGAGATCACCTGTGTACAAAAAATTCATGATTTGGATCCAGGTTCTGAATGAGACCTTGATTTGTGCTTATGGTTGGTTTTATGCTAAAAGTTTTTATCACCTTTAACTCTCTACACATAGTTTGTTGCCACCATCATGCTCCACTTCACTTTGAGGTGATGGTTTCTAAAGCAAAAATATCTTACAGAATTATAGAATGGATCTGTCTAGACACATTTTGACACCTGGTTTGGGTGTTTTTTTATTTTATTTTATTTATTTCTTTTTAATGCTTGGCTTTATGCTGTAAAATACTTTCAGTTTAATAATTGTTGTGGAATAGTTTATAGCCCTCTATTCATTTAACTGGATACAGTTTCTAGATATAAGATATCTATATATTCACTCGTGTGTATTTGTGTGTACAGTGTGTGAATGCCGGCATGGACACCCTGACGCTGGCCCGCTTCGTGTGTGAGCTCAGTCTCCTGGAGATGCAGTTTGTCCCTGTTCGTGCGTCTCTGTTGGCCTCTGCTTGTCTACTCATCGCCCTGGTAACCAAGGACCTGGGGGGGTGGGTAAGTGTATCTGAGCACCTCGCATTACCGGACACACACACACACACACACACATCTTAGTATCCGAATTCACCTGATCCGCTTTCTATGCCTCACTCATCTAACCAGATTGAGTAAGTCACTGTTCATCAGGTTTATTACTGGCTCATCTGTGTGATCTAACACGCATCTGCTGGAAACTGATTCAATTTGACCAGGAAGGTTGAAGTGGGAATGACGTGCAGTTAAATCGTCCATAATAATTACAGCGCTAAAAGGGTTAACTGTAGTAATGATAATGAATGCAAAATTATAGAACATGATGTTGTTTGGATTCGACTTTTAAAATAGCGTGTGTTCCCCAAGTTACGGTGGAGATACAACGACCCCATCATAACTTTAAAATATCCTGAGGCGAGACGTGTCCTAGTCTACCCAGGAGCCCACCTTAGAAAACGGTGCTCATTATGGGAAGTATACTGTAATTGGTTAATAATTAAAGCAATTACAGTACACAATTTAACAAAAGAAAGCAATTTACAGTACTGTAATGTATAAACTTTACAGTATATTTATATGTGGCAGCAGGGGGGTGGAGGAGTGTTGGCATTTCATGGACAGATCTTTTCTGTTGGTTCTTTGGTGTGCATTTTTTGTGACAGTTTTGACCTGCATACAGTAATGTAGCATTTTGGAGGCTCTGGTTGAAAAGAAGTCTCACTAAATTCACAAGGTCTTCTGCTACTACAATAATGGTGTGGTATTTGAAGAAATGGGTTGAAATATTCGCAGTATCAAGCTGTGATGTGCAGCAAAATGATCCGAAAGTGGAGTGGAAGAAAAAGATAATTTACTTCAAACATCTCCATGCACATTTCTGCATTTGCAAAGTATCTTCCACGTTTCAAATGTACACTTGCGAGGACCTGCTGCAGTTCTTTTTTTTAAATACAATGGGGACTTTTATCTTCTACAATGTATACTTTTGATTGTGCTTGTCCTGTGCCTCTCTTACACACTGTGCTTCATGTAAACTACACATAGTCACGTTTTGCCACATACATGTACCATGTAAATAACGGCTGCTTGCTTTGGAACACTTCAGATAAAAAAAAAAAAAAAAACATTTGCTACTTACACAACCAACACAGTACGATGTGCAATGAAAGGCTTTTGTCATACAGCAAGGAGGCAGAAAAATATTGCATATATAAATATAATTTGTGGGATTGTGGAATGCAGGAATCGGTGGCATAGATAGTGATTTATTAATGTTTGTTTATGAAATGTGCACCAACTTGTGTGTTCATGCCTGGTGCTCGAGGTCTTTGAGCTTATTTATGTACAGACAACAGTGTTTTTTTTTTTAGGGTGATATAAAGTGACGCTGATGCTAAATAACACGCACATACTCACGCACACTGCCCGACACTAAATAATACACCTGACAGAAAATCTCAGTGTGTTTTGAGGTATTTATGGTCCTTCACACGAGTGTAATGAAGAAGGAAGTGTTCTTTCTCTTGGCTCAGCGAAGCAGTGTGTCTATAACGGTTTAGCTTAGGCTCTTTATTCAACAAGTGAATCGTGAAGTGAAGTTTGTTTGCATAGCTTTGGGGTGGAATTTGAAACCTGGTACGCTCGATCAGTGCTAAAACGCCTGTTTTAGTAGTAAGGATGCACATTTGATCTCTGATTCTCAGATGTTGGGTTGAACTGCGCTGTGGTGTTGCATGCATATATTTTATTTTTGCGCTGTGAGTTTGTGTAACTTCAAGAAGTTTAGTTGAGTAGCTATTTGTATTTATTTGTTTATCTAAGTAGAAAATCAGGAACAATATGTTGCTCTGATCACTTTGGTTTGTCAATGCTTAGAAATTATAAAAAATGTTTTCAATATTGTGCATTTTTATTAGTTTATAGCTATGCTAAATGTGGTGGAACAGCCATTAAAAATATTTGGTTCCTTTAACCACTTATGTTGTAACAAATACAATACTGGGACACTTGACATTTCTAGCCAAATGTGTTCTTTCCCCACACAGTTATGACAAATTCAAGGTACACAGTTGTCTTTAGCTGTGATAGCATTACAATTTTTCTACACTTGTTCTATGAGACCGAAACCTGTTCCAGCATGAAAATGTCCCCGTATACAAAGTGAGCTCTATGAAAATATGGTTTGCCCATTTGGAGCCCTGACCTCAACCCTCAGTTGACCTCATGCTGGATTCGATATTAGTCTCATAGTACAAGTGGGGGGATTATTTGGGACATCTTTTGGCATGAATTGGAAAGCGACTGCATTTCAGGCCTATTTACCCTATATCAGTACCTACCTTTACTAATGTCCTTGTATCTGAATGAGCACAAATCTCCCCAATCACATACCAGAATCTATTATAATAGCTAATGGACCTTTTTAGATCCCTTTACCACTGCAGGTCCTGGAAGCTTTGTTGATGTTTATGCTCTCTCTCTCTCTCTCGCTCTCGCTCTCTCTCAGACGCCGTCTCTGCAGTTCCACTCAGGCTACAGTGTTGAGGATCTGGTGCCCGTGGCTCGAAATCTCCAGCACATGCTGAACGGTCCTTCAGACAGCAAACTCGCCACCATCCGCAGCAAATACGCTCACAAGTAGGCTTACCTATAATTTATGATTGTGCTCTAAATAGTAGAACTAGCCCCATACTGTATGTCAGAGGAAATTGAGTATAATATGCTAGATAGTGTTTTGTCATTTTGGTAGATTTGACTAGACACATTTAAAATATGTTGCAGTTCAGCTCCAAAATCGAACTAGCAGTTCTTCATGATCACTATTAATGGGGTGACCAACTATTAATTCATTGATTCACATTACTAGTTATGTCACTTTCAACATTTTAGGGCAAAAAAATCCAACCAAAGCAAATTATGTAGTATGACGATGCATCTGGTGCAGTTACTTCAAGGTGTTCGTCCTTTTTTACCACAGAAATTCATTCAAATTCAAATGTCATTAATAAAACGTTTGTAAATTTTTTAATGAATGACACAGCATGTTTTTTTCCTTTTAAGGTTGTAAAAAAAATCTGCTAAACAAGTGTATTCATCTGCTCCTCAATAACAGCTACAGTCTTGCTGACACTGGAGTCTCCTTTTATAAATGTTAAATAAATTTCTCCTGGTAGACTTTATCATATCACTGATACATAATTATCAGAGCTGCTGCTATTAGAAAATGAATCCAATTCGTCCGACCAATCAGAATGAAGGATTTAATGGTACTGTGGGATAATTAGATTAGCTCCAACAATTACAAAAAAAAAAAAAATCAATCTTTATCGTCATTCATAATTAACATTCTCACGCCTCCCGCAGATGTTAGAAAATTTGTGAGTGCTTTGACTAGCGCTGCAGTTCATTCATATTTGATGGCACAGATGACAGTTGGCATGTTGACATGGATCCTCCTCCCCCACATTGTTTAACATCCCGCTCTTTATTTGTTGTTGTTCTGACAGGGTTTTCTTTGAAGTCGCCCTGATGCCTACAGTGAGCATGGAGAAACTCGAGCGGTTTCTGAAGTGAGCTCGAGATCATCGTTTGTAATCTGTAAATATGTGTACTTTATTATTATAACGTTCTTATGCGATAAAAGAAAGACTGTTTTGTAAAGCTTGCGCATGTTCGCTTTTTCATAGCGCATGTTTAGAGAACGAAAACCAGCAAAACCTTGATGTAATAAAATGTACGAAGATGTTGGTAAAAATTGTTACAAGGTTACATTTTATTAAACCGTTTCCAGGTTGTTGATCAATGTTTTAAAAGAAGTGGTGTTCTTAATATCTGTTTTCTGTATTTAAACCATGTTGTTATTAAACCCTGTAAATGTATTTCTGTAAATATTTTTTTTTTCCCTTATTCAGTATTATAACAACCTTTTATTATATGTGTTGGTTGTAATATTTCTATTTTTTAGTCTTTGATTAAAACCAATAATATATCTTTAGTGGTTTGTTTGATTTGATTTTTTATTTTTATTTTATGTATTGTAGTAACAGGGCTAATCCAAAAGAGGGCAACATCTATTTGAACGATGTATATTGAATTGCCGGTTTATTAGGTACACACACTTTGTACCTACAGCAATTAGAAGAACCTGTCATGTAGTTTAATTACTGAGAGTAGACATGTGTTGTGTCACAGAGCCCTCTAGAATCATTGGAACATTCATTAAAATGGCTGAGTAATTGTGTAAAATAACAGAACACCCCATTCTCCTCAAATGAATAGAGCATGAGAGAATGCTTATCTACTATAATCTCTGCTCCCTGGTACTCTGATGGTACCTTGTAATTTGGAGGTTACCGTAGAAGTAAAAAACGACAGTGTGCCATTATTAAAATAAAGAAAAAATCATCTCGGTGTGTGTGTGTGAGGCAGCCAGTTGCAAAGCCTAATTTACTAATGCATCATCCCATAAGGTGTTCTTTTTCTTATATCACAGCACCTTGCCTGCAATTGCAATATTAGTAATGAATGACAGGGATGTCAGGATTTATAGTAACACTTATGGAATTTTTGTGATACAAGGTTTGTGTGCTCTTCTCTCTCTCTCTCTCTCTCTCTCTCTCTCTCTCTCTCTCTCTCTCTCTCTCTCTCTCTCTCTCTCTCTCTCTCTCTCTCTCACCATTGAAAAATCACAAAATGGAAGAACACTTACTGTTACGTAGTGCGGACACTCGAGACTACGATAAAGCATTACCTGAACATTCCCAAACTTCACATTGATTCAGTTTTTTATTTCTTTTAATAGCAAGGTGGTTTTTCAGTTTCAGGGTAACTACCACTGTCTGGGATTGTGATACTATAGACTGTTCTTTTCAGAGAATTGAAAGTATGAAAAATTCTACTAGTAGTCACTAAATTGTCATCAGCCACTGGGCTTTTTTTTTTTTCCCCTATTAGTGCAAAAACCAAACCGGAAACCTGGATTCTGAAGCCACAAAGTTTTCTTTTTAAGAGAACTTCCGTTTGTATTCAGCAACAGAGGGCACATTTTTTATTCTGTCCAAGCTCTTGCTGCAGGTAATCAGCATTCTGCAACCCTTGATTACGTGGTTTAGGACTGCTGGGAGCAATTATGTGCCGACCCAATCCATTACATCTGCTGCTCCAGGTTGCCACTTTGCCCTGTTCTCAGATCAGTTTTGTGTGATTTCTACACCGAGGTCTAGCTCAGGATCAGGATGGACGATGCTGACTTGAGATTTGCAGAGGCAGGAACATTGCCTGAATGTTGCATGTAACTTACCTTTGTCTTCATTTCTGTTCAGTATTCAAGGAGCGGGCAGTGTGCTGTGTTAAGTCAGCTTCTTAACTATCTCTTTGATGAGTTGCTCTTCTGCTGCTATCAACAGTTTGTGCTTTGTGTTTCTAAGTGGTGTTATCAATAAAAGAACACGAGTGGAACAAGTTAGCGTGATATATTACCGCTGCAGTAAAGGAATACTCCAGCACTTTTCAATCTAATCTTTTTACGGCGGACTTTTTAGGCATGGCCGGATACGGGACAAAGCATTTGTAATGAGAAAAAGAACAGAAAACTGGTTTAAGGTTATGATATGTAACGTGTGTTATGTTTAGTTCTTGCTAAAAAAAAGATACATCTTTAATCTGCACTTAAACAGGGAGAGTGTGTCTGAGCCCCAAACACAGTCAGGAAGACTATTTCAAAGTTTAGGAGCTAAATGTGAGAATGATGATAGAACTTTGCTATTCTAGGAACTACTAGAAGTCCGTTATAAAGCTAACTAGTCTCAATATACTGCATTTTAGGTCAATATTGAGGTTGTTTTGCAATTTCCAGTGTTATAAGTAGAACATGAAGTAAATTTTTATAGTACATATTTATATAGTGGCGATATACATTTTGGCCACCACCATTTCATATCGAAACCCCCAAAATACCTCAGTTCACTTCACTAAGATATACAACTGTACTCTGTATAACATAGATGACAGACTTTTACATTTTAGGCTTGAGAGAAAGTCTAACCAATCTGTAAGTAATTTTCCTACACTGGAGTGATGCTGTAATGTATTGCATATATAAGAATACTTTTAACATAGTCACAATTTCTTTTCTCTGATAATGCACTCCCAGTACAACAATTTGAAGAGATTTAAATATGATTCATAAATGCTTTCTATAAAAATTATAGAAAGCGGGAGGTTATCTTCCTTACAGTGATATTGAATTCTTGAATACGATCAGTCAGAAGGTGTTGCTGAATTTCCTGTAATACCATCTCTAGTCCTGGCTGCAAAATCGTCAAATCAGAGTTTTTCATTAACATGCTTCTTCTACGTTATATAATTCTATAAGAACCTAATTCTAATAGTCTGTTGATACATGGCTTCAAATTGGGTTGTTATTTAATAAAGCAAACATATCATTCTTGTTATATCGACCTTTCCTACAAGGAGATGTTTATCTAATATCTATGAAAGGAGTCTCCATTGTCATTGCCATAGAACAAAGAACATGTATAGAGGAAGTGGTACCTCAGTAGATAAGATATTGGACTTTTGAACAGAAGGTCTTGGTTTCAAAGCCTAGCGCCACCAAGCTGTCACCTCTGGGCCCTTGAGCAAGGCCCTTAACCCTGAATTTCTTAGTTGTTTAACTGAGAAAAATTTTATATTTAGAGGCAATGCTGTAAACCTCCTGCTGTTGGAAAGTCAAGACAGAATATAGAGGATGTTGAGTGCTGTGTTAAATGTATAAATCTTTGTAACTTCAAGAGAAGTTCTGAAACTTTTTTTTCACAGACGGTAACTATAAGTCGTGTCTTTATTTTGTCATTTCAACCACATCCAGTAAAAAGACTAAGCAGACCTACACACAGGACTACTAACTACTACATACAGTATCAGGCTGTATTACCTTATCCAATCCTGATTATCTTTCTATAACCACATACCCATGATGTTTTATTCCTTACTTTAACATTAATAGGAAAGTAATACAGTTTTATTTGCTCAATAAAGAGAATTTTTTATTCCTTACTTTAACATTAATAAGAGAGTAATACAGTTTGATATGCTCAATACAGGGACACATGAAATTCTTATCTACAAATTCAGGAGCTGGAGATGAGGTTAAACCCCTCTTGTGTATTCCTTTAAAGTGTATCCATAACTTTGTCAAACTCAGCATCTTGCATTTAATTGAACCTAATGAATGTACGCGTGTGTGTGTGTGTGTGTGTGTGTGTGTGTGTGTGTGTGTGTGTATACATTAAGGAAGGTCATATAAGAAGGATACTGTAAAGTATTAAAGGAAATTAGTTTATAACGAATGGTGCGAGAATCTCCTGCCATTTATAATTTGTAAAAATGTTTTTTTTTTAACGTTTCTTTTTTTTAAAAGCACATCTTTTTTTTTTAACTCTTTGGTTCGTTCCCAACTAGGATACTATTTGTAACTATAGAGATGTCCTTATTCTCTACTAAACACTGTATATGATTCTTTTACTTCACAAATGGATTTGCTCTGTAGCTACAAATAACATGCCTAATCATCTTCCATTATTAATGCACAGTAGAGCCCCAAAAGTGCTTCCTTTAACCAGTCTGATTAAGAACAAATGGACAAAGCACCTTTTGTTTGACAAATTGCTAGATGATTATTTTTTTTTTTCTTTCATTACCCCAGTGTAGCTAAAAAAGCATCATCACAAGCAATAAAACACCAGCCCTGGCCACTGTAACACATGAGCTGGTGTAGAAGAGAACAAATAAATCAATTGCTCAAGGCAGAGTAAAGTATAGTCATTTAGGACAGTGAAAAGTTTTCAGCAGGGTAATATGGAGCTGGATATTTGTCCTAGAACGCAAGGTTGCATACATCTGCTTGAGTGACCTTGATGTGCTTCAGCTATTGCTGAAAGTGCACTGCACTGTATGTTCATTATAAATACTGATTCTGTATATCTTGCTTTCTGTCACAGCATTTGTAAGGATAGCGTCATCGGTAAAGTGACCTTGATAGCGAGGTGAGGGAAAAATTGCCTTCTGCATTTGACGTGGGTGCGTATATGTGTGTGGAGTTTAAACGAGGCAAAGAGAGAATTCTGAGAGGGAACTTAGATCCCTTATTAGATGGGGGTTGGGGGGAAATCTGCAAGACTTTGTTTATATATTATAGTTATATATAGCTACTACTGTAATCTTTACTTTATGCAGATAGTGAAATATAAAAGTGTCAAAGGAAAATATAAGGACATTACTAACAGGGAACCAACCCCAGCCACTTTCAGTGCCGGTCCCAAGCCCGGATAAATTGGGGAGGGTTGCGTTAGGAAGGGCATCCAGCGTAAAAATATGTGCCAAATCAAACATGCGGAGGATCCGCTGTGGCGACCCCTAACGGGAGAAGCCGAAAGAAAGTATACTAACCATAGCTGAAAAAATCTGTTCTGTGAAAAGATCCTTATAGCATGTTCTGCATTGACATCCAATGATACATAGAGAAAAGAATCAACAATGTCATGGTGCAAGTGTTACTGGTCCTGTACTACAATAATTTGTCAATGATTTTAATTATTTTATAATTAAGCAATTGCAGAATGTCATACTTCTATGTCTCAGAATGTTAAAAAATCTATTTATATGTACTGTTTTAAACCCTTAATGGAAACAAATGACACTAAGTACTGGGACACCTGACTTTTCTACCTACATGTGTTTTTTCTCCATCTGCATACTGCAAAGTTAGAGGCACACAACTGACTTTGGATGTAGTAAAACAAAATTTCCATTTACTCGAACTACAAAACCCAAACCTGTTCCAGCATAACAATTCCCCTGTGCACAAACCAGCTCCTTGATGATATTGTTTACATGGGTTGGTGAGGAAGATCTTGAGTGGCCTGCTATAGAGCTCTGACCTCAACCCTGCTGAAGACATTTGGGATGAATTGGAATTAATACATAAGTACCTGACTTTAATAGGGACTGATTGTGAAATGAGATCGGAAACTTATGGTCAGGTGTCCACAAACATTTGTCCATATAATATATTTCTTGTTATCTCTTTTATATCCCTTTATGTTTTACCAGCTGTTCTCAAAGTTTTTCTTGCAGTTAATTTAAAAAAAGGCAGCATATTTCCTGAGAAAACACAATGTTCTCTAAACTAAATGCTTGATAAAAAAAAAAAAAAAAAAAAAAAAAAAAACTGGATTGAAAGATTTTGGAGAACTTTGTAACCTCTTACCTTTCTGTTCTTTTTTTTCCAAAAAAGTTTTAAATAATTGCCTACTTACAGAGGCTTCACAAAAATAATACATTATTATGGTTTCTTTGTTGAATAACAGGGTGCTTTGCGGCTTAGATTATGTAGATCATTGAAATTAGCTGTTACTATAGTAACAACACCTGACCAATCAGATTGAAGAATTCATCAAATTTAAAAGAATGATCAGTTAGCTGTGTCAGCAGATGAATATGCACAGTATTTTACAGCACTGTTTTTGTCTCAAACCAAATTAGCAAATGAAAGACCATTTGAGTTCCTTAATAAGTGGAAGCTGCTTCGTTGCCAATGACCTCGATCAAATGCTTTCTGTAGCTGCTGATCAGCTCTGCACAGCAGTCAAGTGGTATTTTGGGCCAATCTACTGTAAAAGACTGTGATTAAAATCAAGACTTAACTTTGCTGTTTTGAAATGAGAAATGTATCTGGTTCATGCCACTCAGTGGTCCTCTCATTGTGTGTGACCACACCTTCTTTAAGTGCTGCTTATTTCCCAATATGTTTGCCTCTGATTTATGTATTAGTTTGTCTATTTACGGTCATTATAGTGGTTAATACGATATTCACCTTTTACATTCTAGTCTTGTTTAGTGTTTCTTTCTTAATGCCGCTGCATACTAATGGTAGCTTTCAGCACTATTACATGCAATTTCCAAGGCTCTAATAATATTTGCAAGTGGTGTTTGTACCACTGTAGGTTGCTGGTGGTTGCTTCTACTGTAAGCACTCCATCACACAACTTACAAGACCATACACATAGATTTGAGATGCATAGACACTGATACTGCTCTGATACCATGCTCATTTGAATATACTCATCCTTGACACTATATGACATCAGTGGCAGGCTGTCAGTGCCAGCAAGCCTTCTCTGCTGGCCTAAACTCAATCAGAATCACTGACTTACTTTTTAATATATTTCTGTCCATGAATATTTATTAAATTATTCCTAATAGTCTCTCCCTTCATTTCATAGTGCTTCTCTCGGGTGCGCTGCTTCAAGGAGCAGCGTAATCAAATATAAACCTACATTGGAATTCTATCCAATCAGATTTCAGCTATCACATCACGCATTGCCATAAGGCCTTCAGAAATTAACAGTACGAGCTCTTGTTACCTTCAAATCTATGTTGCATTTTGCTTAAAGCTTTAGCTCTAACCATTCTAACCATTGCGACTTGCTTATTACAAGGCCTGCTAGAAGGCATATAATAACATTTTTATACTTTTTGATAGGCTGGTCAGAGAGTGCACTAGTTGTTTTCAGGTACCATTTATACTTTTGCATTTTCTTTCTTGTTGATTTTGCACAAAAACACACAATCTGGCTTCATTTCAAATCCTCAGGAAAACTGTAATGCATGGAAAAATGCACAAAAATGCACAGAAAAACACACAGATGGCTGCAGCTGTGGCTACAATGAAAGGAGACTTGCTAAATTGTGTTGTTTGTGTTTCTTGCTTTAGTAATGGAATTCATTCTCACTATGTGAGATACCTGTCTGTGATACAGACCTCTGTTATACTGCATTTCTGTATAATAATGATGGTTTCTATAACTGTGGCATCATAATGGTGGATTAAAGAGGTGGATTGATTCAGATTTGACACCACTGAAGGCCTGGGTGTGAATTAAACGGCCCACCACTGTGTGACGTATAATCCGTGTGTCATGCTTATAAAAAGAAAACAAAATAACAGCAATCTGGATGATGTTCACAATTAATGTTCAAAGCAAAGCTTAAGAGGATGAGCTTCAGTATTCTCCTATCCTACCTCCTGATAACATATATATATATATATATCTTCTACTCAAGAGTGTGAAGACACAAACACAAACACAAACACAAACACAAACACACACACACACACACACACACACACACACACACACACACACACACACACACACACACAACATTATTTCTGAGTGGGGTTCAAATAAACTGTCGTTCATGAGAGCACTTCAGTTCTGTGTGCACTTAGCACTGAGGCTCGCTTGCTTCCTTTCCCCTCACTCACCCACAGTCTACAACTATCTTGTGAGTCAAGGTGGATTTTAAGCCACCTTTCAACACAGTTTTATTATCCCTGCTTTCTGATGCTGCTCTATGCTATCAGGTTGGCCACCCTTCTGCTCTTTATTAATACTCTTGAAATTCTATAAAGCCTTTAACATAAAACTCAGCACACAATCATAAAAAGAGCTAAGTAAATGTTTCCATGATGCCCCTGAAGGGGTTACAGAGGTCACTCCTACAGACACTACAGAGTTTCATTATTTTGTTTCAACAGCATCGACAAGTACTAAAATACTTACTCATACTCCAAATACAAAAATGGTACGGCTGCATCTTAAACACATCTCTATCACAAAGAAGAAACAATAGTGTGGTTTACTGTTTATGCTGGTAAAAGCTATTTTACTTAGCTAAAAACACCTTCACGTTTATGTCTCAAAGGTCCTGCAAAAGAAAGAATAAAAAATCAACTGAAGAATTTTAATGGTTTGAACTTTAACTTGTGTAGAACCCTACATTTCTCATGGTTTTCTCATTACAAACCTAATTCTACATTCAGATTTCCCTAAAGCTGCTTTGTGCCAATATATATTGTTGCACTCGGCACAGAGAAAATTGTAGATGAATTGAAATGTCCTGTAGATCACCAGCTGTCACCTTTTTTGTCATGATCTCACAGTGAGCTCTTGCATTTATCCTTGTCGGAGGTCCACAGTTAGTGACAGGAGCAATACAGCTAAATGTCTCCCCTATGAAAAAATCCCTGCTTGACTGATCTCCAACTCAGCAACTTTTCAAAGGTCCTTTGAAATCTGTTCTGATCACAGTCATTGCCGAGCAATGGGGTGTATAAAAAAATGGCTGTTGTTCAGTGACTATATATATATATATATATATATATATATATATATATATATATATATATATATATATATATATATATATATATATATATATATATATATATATATGCACACACGTTTTAACTCCAAGATCTTCCAAGTAAATCGTATCTTCATAGAACTGGCTTTGTTCACTGGAGCATTGTCATGCTGGAACAGGTTTGGATCTCCGAGTTTGTCAGGGATTCACCCTGCCACGCCCCCCTCTGTAGCTGTCAGGGATTCACCCTGCCACGCCCCCCTCTGTAGCTGTCAGGGATTCACCCTGCCACGCCCCCGTCTGTAGCTGTCAGAGATCCACCCTGCCACGCCCCCCTCGATAGCAGTCACGCTGCTTCCCAAGATTACCGACAGCTGTGGCTCATGAAAGATCAGACTACATAAACTCACGTTCTTGAGTCACAGGCTGTCGGTCGTTGTATTGTCAAGATGGACAATCGCGTGGCTGCTCGACCGCCGGCTGTATATGCGAATTCCACTTCCGACTTGGATTACTCATTGCCGAAGGCTTTATGGATTATGCTTGGGACATTTGAACTCATAGCGGACAACGCGTGTCGAGCGGATGTCTTTGTTTGTTGTTTTCAACGGCTTAGGAGTGTTTTTGTGTTGTACGGTTGTTGAAATAAAAGGACAATGATCGGACTATATCGGCTTCCGCGTCTGCAGCCTGACTGAGTTCAAGTGAACGGAAGAATTAATGATACCATTAATGCTATCTGATGCCTTTTGTGTAGTATTATAGACAACAAAAATATTATGGTTAGTTTGAGATTTGTATTTTAATAAAGTAGGTTAGGTATGAAATGAGAAAAAGCCAGTATCCTTCATATGACTTTAAACCTGCTGTACTGTATTTTTCTGTACAGATGGTTTGTATTGTATTGCACCATACACACTGAATACAGTGCTGTCCTGTGCTATATGTTACACTGCACAACTGCACAATAAATTAATAATTTTGTTCACCTAAGTTAAACGTCTTTTTTTTTTTACATATAGATTAAAGCTAAATTCTTTCTTCACATATCCCAGCAATGTTAGGAAGCCTTAGGTGACCAAAATTATTAATTTATACATATACATTCATCTGTTATTTAATTTATTATTGTTTATGTACAATCCAGGTCACAAACTGTAGTGCACTTTTTGCTGTGTTTTTGTAGCTGTATAAGAGTCATCTCATCATAATCACATGCATAAGTAGCTTCACGATAAATAGCTCGGCCTCCTGCAGATGGGATTAATCTGGAGAAATGTGTTACGTTCAGTCAGTGCTGTTAATCAGCTCGCCCCAGCCCTTGCTTTGCAGAGTGGGTGGCCAAATGACGAGTAAACAATGAATTAATTTTCAACGCTTGTACCGAGCAGCATGGCATTAACTGTGGAGAAGTGTGCACCACCCTTCTGCCACGTGAAGATTTGTCCTGAGGAATCTTGTGAACGAGGAGGAGGACAGCGGACAATAGAACAGCAAGTCTCATTGCTTGCTGGAAATCACAGAGAATGGAAATAAGGTGTGAGTTTAAGTGTGGACCCATGCCAGTATGCAGAGTGTGGGAGTCCAAGCACATCACAAGTACTATTCAGGAAGTCATTTATTTCTGCACTGACACTTGCCTCCATATTTTCTCAATTTTCTGTTGTCATATTATGTTTGACAGACCCATTTTTACCCACCTCTCCTGCTCCCCTTCCTTATTATAAACCTTTCCTTCTTATGTACCAACACCCACATCTCTTTCTGTTGCTTCATTCTCTCATCCCTGCAGCTTCATGGTGAGTGATGGTGCAGTTGTTAGTTGTTTCAGGTGGAACACTGAAAGGTTCTGTTTGTCTGCCAGTGCTAATCACAAGCTAGACAAATAGAGGCAGACACTTTGAGTCAGTGCTTATTTCACCTGTCTGCATGGTACACACTGCAGGGAATGCAACAGGAGCACATTGGTTCTAGCTGGAATATATATTCAAGTGGATGTTTAAAGAAAAAGAGAGAGCACTGCATTCTCAGATTAGATGTGGTGAAATCTTGTGATGCTTGTGTTGTGATTTTTATGCAGATAAATATGGACGGTTTACCAGATTGAGAACAGACTGATTCTACAGTACATGATGTAGAAAAGCATCTAAAGATATATACAGTACAGACCAAAAGTGTGGACACACCTTATTCAAGGAGTTTTCTTTATTTTCATGACTATGAAAATTGTAGATTCACACTGAAGGCATCAAAACTATGAATTAACACGTGGAATTATATATGGAATTATATACATAACAAAAAAGTGTGAAACAACTGAAAAATGTCATATTCTAGGTTCTTCAAAGTAGCCACCTTTTGCTTTGATTACTGCTTTGCACACTCTTGGCATTCTCTTGATGAGCTTCAAGAGGTAGTCACCTGAAATGGTCTTCCAACAGTCTTGAAGGAGTTCCCCGAGAAATGCTTGGCACTTGTTGGCCCTTTTGCCTTCACTCTGCGGTCCAGCTCACCCATAAACCATCTTGATTGGGTTCAGGTCCGGTGACTGTGGAGGCCAGATCATCTGGCGCAGCACCCCATCACTCTCCTTCTTGGTCAAATAGCCCTTGATGCCTTCAGTGTGACTCTACAATTTTCATAGTCATGAAAATAAAGAAAACTCTTTGAATGAGAAGGTGTGTCCAAACTTTTGGTCTGTACTTCATATATATACACACATACATACATCGTTTATTTCTTTAATCTATTGTATTTTTTGATTCTCTTTAACTTTTCCTGAAGAACACTGGATGTAAGGTGGGATACACATTTACATTGAGGGGTTAGTTAAGCATTGCCAGTCCACATAATAGTATTATTTAGGATAAGGGAGAAAACCAGAAAACCCACAAGAAACCAACAATAGTCAAGTCAAGTCAAGTTTATTTCTATAATGTTTTTCACAACAGACATTGTCTCAAAGCAGCTTTACAGAATTTAACAGTTAAGGTGAATGGTGTGTATTTATCCCTGATGAGCAGCCGTGGGGACTGTGGCAAGGAAAAACTCCCTTAGATGACATAAGGAAGAAACCTTGAGAGGAACCAGACTCAAAAGGGAAACCCATCCTCATTTGGGTGCAAAATAGGGACAATATTACATTAGAAACTCTACACAGACAGTAACCTGAACTCAGGATCTAACCTAGGACCCTGGCTCTGTGTAGCAGCTTTGTCTATTTTTTTTAAATGTAATTTCTATTATTATTTGCTTTTTTAAATCCTTATTTAAATTCATTTCTAATTTATATTTATATCTTCTTACTACTAGCACTCATGTTGTGTTAATATTTGAGTCATATTATCACTCAATTATCTGTTTAATTCTATTTGTGAAGAATTAATGATGTTTGCATGTATGAAAAGGTGATATTATAAAGATTTTACAAATCATTTGCAAACTACACTGTAGATATAATTCTTGCAATAGAACACTTTGTTACCAAGTGGTTGGTTATTTCAATATTAACACAATTATTACTTTATTTATGTCAGAGAACCACCTGCCACGCCCCCTTTAACGCTCAACACTCTTGCTCAGCCTCTCCCTCCTACTAATCACCTGCACCTGTTTCCCCTTAATCCGTCCCCTTTTAAAGATTCCTCTCCCCCTTCACTCACCGTCTGATCTACTGTATACCTACCCTAGATCATCCGGACTCCCTACTGATCCTGTGTTCTCCTGTGATCCAGTGCTCCTCGTTACGCTTCTCATGAAGCTCGCTACAGCTAAGTTTATCATTTCCTGTACTCTTGTTTCTGAATCTCCTGTGTTTGTTCTTTCCAAAGATCAATAAACTACACCTTGTTTTACTCCTGTTTTCCGCCGTCTGGTGTTATTTATTTTACCATTGCTTTTTTTTTTCAAAGGAGAAAAACAGAATTACAGCCAAATGTGCTTAAAAGAATTATAAATCCACATCAAGTGTTGGAAAACTCATGTGTAATCAACACTTCTCAGCAAGCGTTTTTCAAAGGAGAAAAACAGAATTACAGCCAAATGTGCTTAAAAGAATTATAAATCCACATCAAGTGTTGGAAAACTCATGTGTAATCAACACTTCTCAGCAAGCGTCTCAGAATAGTCCAATTCGAAGAAATCGATAGCCTTCTAATTATGATGATTTATAAAAAAGAGTTGGAACAAGTAAATACTTCTAAGTGCATGTCACTGAGCAATTCTTATTTCACTGTAAACAAAATCTTAATTAAACTGGCCACACAAGAGCACATTGTTCGCATGAAAACGAGACAGAAAAGGCTTTTGTCAAAGCAGCCCATTTATGTAAAAGAATTGACAGGTGTTTAAAAAAAAGAAAAGATAAAGGAGACAATTATTGCCCTAAATCTCGAGTGCAAAACCAGTGAAGCAAACTTTGTACAACAAATGTGTCTTGGCTGATTAAGTGGATTTGTTTAAGATGTGAATTGTGTACATTTAATTTCTGGCCTGAGTGCTTTTTCAATGAGATATGATATAATGCAGGTTTTACCAAAAGGTTACTGAAACTGAAAACAAACCTGTAGGAACATAAGTTTCATTTAATAAAAAAACACACATCTCAGAAGTGCAGGGACCTGGTTGGGTTCTGAGCTCACGTTACTGCCGGCATGGCATTTAATATTTATTCCCAAGTCCGCGTGGTTTTCCTTTGGGTTCTCCTATCTCTAAAAATGCCTGAAGGTGGATTGAATGTTAATTGTCTCCATGTGTGTATGTGCTCTATGATGGACTGTTTTATTCCAGTCTGACAAGCCAGTATTTCAGGGTAGGCTTCGGGTCCATAAAAACTCTACAGTATAAAGATAAATATTGATTCATACTATGTTCTTCTTCTATCAGTTCAGTGTTTACCATGTCTAGTCTTGGAATAATACTTTTTTTGCACATTCAGTGTTTACCATGTCTAGTCTTGGAATAACACTTTTTTTGCACATTTTATTGAAACCCCCGTATAGAACTGGGAAAAGCTGCTAATTCGATGGATTTTGAGATGGATAAACTTAGATGGATATGTTTTAGCTAGGTTGTATTAATAATTAAGGGCATCCCAATCAGCTCCCAAGCTCATGAATCAGTACATTGAGAGAGTTCCTCCATCAATTTTATTTTTTGAGTAACGGCTTAAAAAATATGACGTCAGGGAACATAATGAGCATTGAGGCGTCCAGTTTTTTATGGTGTTTTGTGAGATTTTTAAGGGCGTGAACATTCCAGTGCACAAAATGGCCGACTTCCTGATCAATGCCTGACTACTGAACTAGGGAGCTGACTGGGATGTACTGATTGTTTTTATCTTATTACTCCATTTTCTCCACAGTTTGGTCTTGTGCCCCATCACATGACAGCTACTTTCTGGAAAGGGTGAAGGCTAACACATCTCTCTACAAGCGACACATGTGTCCAACAGATCTTCTCACACTGATACTCATGCAGATATCACAGGGCTACGAAACACTGTAAGTGCTACCAAATTCTTGGTTATTGCTGTGATTGACAGAAGAGTTTTAGAGAGAGAGAAAGAGAGAGAGAGAGAGAAAGAGAGAGAGAGAGAGAGAGAGAGAGAGAGGCATTATTAGGATTTAAATCTCTCTCAACAACAGGTTGAACACTTCTGTTTCTGATTGCACTTGGAAACGCCAATAATTTTGATTCTATAAGAGCGAGCATAACACTACTGGTATACTTTGTCCAGAGTTTCTTACCCCTCTAATTTAGCCCTCGTACTTCACTTCTGGGAAAAGAGGTCCATTTATGAGCCGTTTCTCTTTAATGACTTTTGGCAGCCCGCTCTAATAAATAACCTTCTCTTTGTTTTACTTTTTATCGTTCTTTCATACCAGGAACATCAATCAGTCTGGCCTGTGGGAATGCTGTTAATGTTTAAAGCAGTTTTTTTTTTTATATTATTAATGCTGAAAGCTGAGATATGAATTAAAAATATATAATGATGATGACAGGAATGATTTAAAATATCATTTTCAGCAAAGTCTGCAAACCCTGCACAGAGGGCTCCTCTGCAGGGTTCCCATTGCTATTTACAGCACTTCTGTCTCTCATCAGATCTGTATCTGCTTCTTTCCCCACTTTGGAGAAAGTTATTGAGTTGCTGTAGTGACATTGGGCTGCATATCTCCTAATTATAGCCATTCAGAAGCATTACTCTAAATACATCAGGTGAAATACTGGAGGGAGAGATGGAGGTGAAAAAGACTTCCGCTCACCTCCACTCCTGGTGTTACTCAATACACCACAGCACTGTTTTAAGAGATGTTCAGTTGACTTTATACAATGCAGGTGTTGCATTCTGAGAATATGGAGTGGGTTATTTTTTACTCTGAAAGTAGCTTTTGGCTGGAACACATCCAATATCTTTATATTAATGCACCCATTCTCATAATTATTGTTTTTGTGGAAATTGCTAATTTACAGGTACTTCTATGGGTGGAAACCCCACATAATATTTATAATAAAGAGATGAAAAAGTTGTTATTTACAGACATTTAAAAAAAAAATGTTTATATGATGCAATTTTCTGTTATAAGATCATTTATGGAAGGAGTCTCCAGTGTCAAAACTTTCTAACAGTAGGTTTTTTTTTTTTTACACAAATGAGTCTTCAAGAGAGGAAACTGTTTACACATTTCAGCTTCATGACAAGTTTTTTCTCTTTTATTTTTCTTTTATTCAATTCAAAACAAAAAAAGTGACCGTTTATAGCTGCTGTAAATGATAACGTGGACATCCCACAACATTAAATGTAACAAAATATGATCTTTTCATGAGTCATTTCACTGTCGATATAATTAATAACATGCATCATGAATGTATCCATGTATTCATTGTATTAAATCTAATTAAAAATAATAATGAAATTGTGATGTTTAGATTTTTTATAAATAAAGATCTATTAGTGTCTTTATAGAAACATTTATAATTGTTGTTATGCAAGGACATGATGATTATTACTGTTATATTTATGTTTATTATTATTATTATTATGTTTATTTTTTATGTGAATTATTGCATTATTGGAGTCTCCAGTGCAAGCACTTTCTGCTACATACTAATACTCTCAGATACTGTACTTACTAATACATACTAAAGATGTACCTCATGCTTTCTGAAGGAGTTTTTCTTTGTCACAGTAGCCACTGGCTTGCTGTTTAGCAACAATTATAACAATTATAATGAACAAACCTATGCATCTTTTATTACCACTTTATCTCTATAAAGCTGCTTTAAGAAAATGTTCATTGTTAAAAGCGCTATACAAAATATAAATGAATTGAACTGAAAAAGATGTACTGTTAATGGTTCCATTATGGTAACAAGTACAAATACACTTTTGTACCTTTAGTTGACACTGACATTGACAAGGCAGTGTGTGTCGGTCTTTGATAAAAAGGCTAGTATTTAAAAGTATAAGCTTTTTTGGCTTTACAAAAAATTGTCTTTTAATTTCACAATACAGTCTACAAGAGAGACAATACACATGCCCCTTCAAAACACACACACACACACACACACACAAACACACACACACGCACACACACACACACACACTTATACATATAACCTTGAACGCACACGCAACTTTTGTAATTGTTTCAGTGCAGCAGGTGGACTAGAGGTAATAAGGGTAGATTAAACTAAAATAGATATAAAGGAAAATAAAATTCAAATGTAAGTCCAGAAGACATTTTCATTTGTTTTTGTTTTGTGCAATTATTTATGTTCAAATGTTGATGAGTACGATTGTGTGTGTGGGTAGAAGCTTTTCTGAAGGCCGGCTGTTTTAATCCTGATTTGGCTGAAGTGCCTACCGGAGGGAAGGTGCTGGAACAGGTGATGGCCGAGGTTTGATGGGTCAGCCATGTTTTTTTTCTAGTTCTGGAGGAGTACAGATCTAGTAGCGTGGGCAGATTTAGTCAGTAGTCTTTTTTGCAGACCTTATGGTGCACAGCAGTTTGTGAATGTCATGTCTGATGGCTGAACTGCACCATTCTGTGCTGGAGGCACAGATGGCAGATATTAAGCTGGCTCTATAGAACTGCATCATAACTTTCTAAAACGGGTGGAAGTGCTTCAGCAGGCATGGGAAGTGCACCCTCTTTCTGGACTCTCTTAGTCATAGAGCTAATGTTACTGTTACACTTTAAATACCTGGTGATTGTAGGATATGTGTTGTGTATATGTTGAATAACCTGATTTACAGCCATCATATCACACATGTCATGGGTGGTGATGAACAGCAGTATAAGGGAACAAGAAATTAACAAATATTTTAAAATAGAGCTTAAACATTACTCTCCAGGTGTCACGCTAGGATCAAGAGTCGGAAACTTAAATACAGACAGGACGTTTATTAGCCTTGGGAAACAGACAGAAGCTAGGTAGAAGCATGCACCGGAACACGGGTATCCTCCAAAACACGGGTAGTCCAGGGATGAGCGCCAGAATAGAGCGCCTGGTGGTTCCCTGACACCAAGCTTTCAGTGAGGGAATCCTCGTCTTTTTTCTATCAGGCACAAAAATCAAAACATATTTTGTCAGGGACTCTGCTGACCTTTACACACATTTGCACCGTTCTTTGAAGCAAAAACGAAATAATAATTTCTTAACCTGGTCAATATTGATTACTAAGGGGTGATAAAGAAGTGTAGAGAAAAGCTCTTCAGTCTTTGTCCTGGTCAAGGGTCTTTCACTGAGAATCATTGTTTCCAATATGTGTCATAAGAGTTTCATTACATTTGTGAACAGAAGTCAAGCACAGTAAAGTACTTTAGAGAAAAAGGATGTAGTGAGTTTCTAATGAAAAGAAATGCCTGTAAAATATTTGACTGTTGCAGAATGCATGTGTGTAAGCTCAGTCTAGTGTCAATCCAACAATTCTGGTCAAAACACAGTGAACAAACTTGAACTCTGACGAATGAATGAATAAATGAGTGTTATCAGTTTCTAATATTATTTAGGGGTGTCATTCTGCCAATAATAAAAACTTTTTTTTTCTTAAGTTATTAGTTTGGAAAATTTGACTACTATTTATTTTACTCAATATTTAATTGTCTCTTCCTAATAGGTACCATTATTTTGTTGATTATATTAATCGTTTAATCTTCCCTTAACTTAAAATTTGAAAAAACACATTCCCACATTCTCTATTTCTATCTCTGTCATTTTCTCTGTAATTGACTGCAAACATTTTACTTCAGTCTTTCCACCAACAGCAATCAATATAGCCAGTAAGGCTGCTGTTAATGGCTAGTGCACTAGCATATTATTATTTCTGAAAGCTGTTGTAAGGGTTAAAAAAAATTCATCACGCAATCATGACTACACTAAAGTGTTATTTTGAATGCTTTTTGACAATAAAAAATGAATCCTCTTGCCCTGTTATTATTGGCACTGAAAAGTGATGATTGCGTCTACAAATAAAAAAAAAGAAGAAAAGAAAAAAACTGTTTAATCATAAACTGCCAATGAACTAAAGCCTTTGAGCAAAAAAAGCTCAACAAAGCAAAAAGCTCAGGGCTGATGATCATGTCTCAACTATTAGCTGCTCTTAGCTGTATTAGAAGAGAAGTGGAGACTCACAGGAAGGAAAAACAGCAGGAATTTGATGATCAGGACAGAGCTGTGTGGTGCGAGAGAGGTTCATGAGGAGGTTTACTTTTTTGCTCTGAAGGGCATTTGTGGTCAGTATCTAGTTGTGATGTTCATGCTTAAAGCACCTGAGATCAACTTAATGTTCTACAGTTTCTAAAGAAAATAGAATGTCGTTGAAGAGAGAAGGCATCATCAATTGATTTATATTGTAAAATATGTGGGGTATTTTACCTCTCACTTGTGGACACAAACAACTATTATCAGATTATTGCTTTTGCTGGCCTTTATGATTGGGTCAGTTGATTGCCAGTCCCTGTGTGTGCAGGTCTGCATGTGTGTGTTTGTGTGTGTGTGTGTGTGTGTGTGTGTGTGTGTGTGTGTGTGTGTGTGTGTGTATGTTTGTGTGTATGGGGGTATGGGATCAGTTGTGGGAGACAGAGTTTGCAATGGAACCACCTTCAGGCCCTGCCTCAGGCAGGAACAGAAGGAATACGAATTGACCAGGCTGTTGCTGAAGGACCCACAGAAACTGCATCCCTGGTTCAATATTCATTACTTTATTCACGAAAGCAGGTATTACACAGGATTTACAGTCAAGTAAAAATTTAAGTACACCGCTCTTTGAATTCCATGGTTTTAAATTTCAGGACATAATTAAAATGATCTTGCAAGAAGGTGCAATCATTGGCAAAGCTAATCACGTCAGGTCTTGGAATTATGCAAATACAACCCCAGATGAACGACACATGACATATTACACTGTCATTATTTATTTTTACTGAAATCAAGTTGATATGGAGAAACCATGTGTGAAGAAATTCACCTAATAATTTAGTAGTTTGTAAAACCATCTTTAGCAGCAGTAACTTGAATTAATGTTCTGCATGATTTTATTAGTGCCTCACAACATAATGGAGGAATTTTTGCTCACTCTTTAAAGAGTTGCAGTCCTGCAACAGCATGTCAATCAGGCTAATGTCTGGACTTTAACTGGGTCATTGCAGCACACTGATTCTGTTTTTCTTCAGCCATTTTGTTGTAGATTTGCTGCTGTGCTTAGGATTATTGTCCTGTTTCATGACCCAGTTTAAGCCAAGCTTCATTTACTCACTCTCCAGTGTTCTGTATTGTTTAAAGACTATAATCACACTCTTGATGTCACCCAAATGAGGATGGGTTCCCCTTTTGAGTCTGGTTCCTCTCAAGGTTTTTTCCTCATAACATCTAAGGGAGTTTTTCCTTGCCACAGTCACCATGGCTGCTCATCAGGGATACATACAACTCATTCACCTTACACTGTTAAATTATGTAAAGCTGCTTCGAGACAATGTCTGTTGTGAAAAGCGCTATGGAAATAAACTTGACGACCTGACTTGACTTCTTGGAAGATTAGCAACTGTCTTCGGTAAATAATCTTGATGAATAATCTTCCTCAGTGTATAAATTGTTTGTAAATGGCCTTATGTCAATGGCAATGTCAGATTGATGGGCAGCAACAATGTCTTCACTGTTGATGTCTTTTTTTTTGGATGCTCCAGACAAGCAAACTACTAAAACTTGGGCTTTTATAAAGGTGGTCATGCTTGATTATGATCAGTTAATCAATGTTTAGGTGTTTAGCAACATCTCTCTACTACTCTCTTAATTCCTATGGAAGCAGTAAAGTTCTATTTCCATTTTGGCTTTATTTTTTAAAATAAATAAGGATACTGTGTAATATTTCCTGTGTTTTTGTTTGTCTGAGGTTGTATTTGCCTAAATTTGAGACCTCATAAGAATAACTTTGTTATGTCCTGATCTGTCAAACTATGGAATTTAAAAAGGGTGTGCTTTAATTTTCACATGACTGTATATATCAGTGTAGATATTATGTAAAAAAAAAAGAATAAAAACCACAACAGGGTGAACTGTTTTAAAAAATATATTCTACTATATGTTGATATGACCAAAGCATAAAGGGAAGTGATAACAACTAGAGTGGCTTTGCCAATGATTGCAATGTCTACTTTATATACTACAAACCACATGAATGATTTAGAGTTAGATTTAATACTGTGCAATGTCCTCCAGACAAGTAAATTACTTTTACAGCTTTCACTATTGCAGCTATAAACATTCTTTCTCTCACCAATATTTTTCCCTCTTTAGTGAAGTTACTAAGACAAAAAAATATTAAAACTGCATAACATACAGACTTGTAAGGAGAGTGCTGTTACTAAACCACAGTGAATTATTTTATATATAACAGCAGGTGCCAAGTCATTCAGTCTCATTATGCTATGATTTGCCAGTGATTACACTGATTTCATTTATTATTGAATGAAAGTTGTGTTTAATGTTGCTTTGAATCTTATGAAATATCTGTGATGGTAGTGATCCTCCAAAATCCTTTGATTTTGTCCATGTCTCACTTGGATGTTAGTCTAACCAAAGAAAAAAGATGGAATTATTTTGATAATATGTACACATTGGATGCTGAAATTTATGAACAGTGCCTTGCATAAGTATTAAACCTCTCCTAACCACCAATTGAGAACATTGGAATCCCAGGCTATATACAGAAATAGGAAGCAACCATTAAAATGCATGCTTAAGTTCAGGGGTTATTTAGCACGCCTAAATCGAGCAGCCTAAATCCCTCTCGCAATATCGATTGGTATACTATTTTGTTGTGAGTGAGTGAACTAGTACTCCCTCTGTACTCTGTATTTTTGCTGTACATTCGATATAATGAGCGATCTGATCATGCATGTCTTGTGATCTTGATTTGTTTTTGCCCTTGAACTGAATTTATTTTCAGACCAGACGCTGTCACTTGCCGAACTTTTCTTCCATGTGGGAGTAGTGTTGTCAGCCTGTGTTTTCTCCTCCCTCTTCCACCTCCGCTACCTCCTTCCGGTAATGGCATTTCTGTTCATCTTCCTGCTGATGTTGAACGGCAGAATGTCGGCACTCACACCCTCTTCGCCCGCCCATGTCTTTCTCTCACGTTTATCTCTGACAGACGTGGTGCTGATGGAAGAAGCCTCTGTTAGGCCGCATACCGAGTGACCACACAGCTATTAGATGGAATCTCTGTAGGAGTTTATGCATGGTTGTGGTCTTCACATTTGTGCATATGTGTGTGTTTGTATTTATGAAAGCGTGAGGGGCCCAAGGGACAACGTGTGTTTTATTAGATGTTCAGTTCTGCTTGAAAGACCTGCATTATGCAGCAGATTGAAGTCAGTTTGTGTTAATCTCAGCCCATGCATTATTCAGAGTGTGTCTGAGTCTGATGTGCTGTGTGTTCTTGTGTGTGGCGTGTGTGTGTTCACTCATTATCAAATTCAGAGTAGATTCATTACTGATTGAAGCCACTGAAGTCATTCCCCTGAATTCTTGAAATGTATTTTGTATCTTGTAACACTGAAGAAATTGCCCTTTTTTTTTGCTTAACAATGTGAATAATGTGAGATCTGAGAAGAACAGGAGGCTGGATATTATCCATTTTATACCAGAAAGAAAGGAAACGATGCTGGAAAAGACACCCAGACACCATGTGCGCTGCAAGCCCCACTCCCGGGGAGCTTTTAATAAACATGTCCAACTGAGGATAAGTATAGGATGACTCAGCAAAAAAAGTAATAATTAAGTATAAAATAAAAACAACAATATTCCCCAAACCATTTTTAACATCATTTACTTGATATACTACACAGCATTAACAGAAAGCTCAGAAACACCAATTAAAATATCACTTTTCAAAATGTCTTGTTACTGTTAGGCGTGGTGCGGAGGCGGAAGCCAGAGTAACGGCAAACAGAAACTTTTTTTAACAAAGGCAGAGCCAACACAAAATACCCGCGTAGATCGGGATAATCCGGCAAACGGCAGTTGAATAATAACATCCACGGTGCGTTATCGAGGAAGCGCGGTGCGGAGGAAGCGACGGGGAAGTGTCGGAAGTCCGAGGTGCGCTGGGGAAGGAAAACGCAGCCGTGGAGTGAGCGAGGAGTCCGGGAGGAGAAGGTATGTAGCGGGTGCAGCATACACACGACCACGCATGAACACATACAATAACGGACAGAGAGTGTGGGTGATTGAGCGGTTTATATGGGAGCCGGGAGTGATTGAGTAACGCGATTCAGCTGTGCATGATTTGCGCTGCGAGCTTGGAAGCACGCGGAGGCAATGACAGCCTCTGAAGGAGGCGTGGCAGGTGGATTCCTGACACCCAACCCCTCCCCCAAAAGGGGTGGCACTGGATGCCCCCAAACAGCAGGGAAGGGCCCGAGGCGAAGCACTGCGGAGAGCCGGAACGGGACAACGACCCCAGCGGGGCCCCGGAACGGAGCACAGCCCCACGCGGATGCCAGGAACGGGGCGAAGTCCTTGGCGCAGACTAGAGGCGGAGAGACGTCCACCACAGAGACCCGGAGCAGAGCGACGCCCTCAGCGAAGACCGGAGGCGGAGAGACGACCCCCACGGAGACCCGGAGCGGAGCGACGCCCTCGGCGGAGACAGGAGGCGGAGAGACGACCCCCACGGAGACAGGAGGCAGAGAGACACCATCCACGGAGCACTGGAGCAGACTGACGCCCTCGGTGGAGACTGAAGGCGGAGCAATGCCCTCAGTGGAGACCTGGTGTGGAGCGATGACGTACGGAGCGATGCTTCTGGTGAAGGATCGGAACCCAGCAGTGCCCATCATAGAGTCCAGAGGCCGAAAACCGTCCATGGCGGAGAGCAGTGACTGAAAGACGCCCTCCACGGAGACCTGAAGTGGAGCGACGCCCAAGGCGGAGGCCGGGAACGGAGCCACATCCTCAGCGGAGACCAGCAGCTGAGCGACGCCCCTGACTGAGCACAGAGGCTGAGTGATGACCTCGGCAGGGTTCATCGGTGTGACTTCACCCTCCAGGGAGCTCAGGAGTAACCCGTCTTTGTCCAGGGAGCTTGGAGGCAGGATGTCACCGTGAGAGGGGTCCTGAGGCGAGCCGTCACCGAGGGAGGAGATCATAAGCGAGACGTCGTCGTGGGAGGAGCTAGAGAGCGAGACGTCGCCATGGGAGGAGCTCGGGAGCAAACCTCGCCGTGGGAGGAGCTCTGTGATGTGACTTGGTCTTCTGAATGCTCGTGGGGCGAGCCGTCACCTTTTGGGAGACTGTGGGGCGAGCCGTCGCCTGCGGATAAAGCCAGGGGCAGCGGTTCGACATCCCTTTCGCAGTCCCAGAGCTGAGGTGAGTGCTCTGGGGGCCCCTTGGGAAAAAAAGGAGGCCTGTGAGGTAGCTTCGCCTTCTGAGTGCTCGTGGGGCGAGCCGTCACCTTCTGGGAGACTGTGGGGCGAGCCGTTGCCGTCGGTGGAGCCCGTGGGCAACGGGTCGACGTCCCTTTCGCAATCTAGGAGCCGAGTGGAGAGCTCCGGGGAACCCCTTGGTGAGGCGGAGCTCCGAGAGGTGGCATCGCCTTCAGGGAGACTGTGGGGCGAACCGTCGCCTTCGGTGGAGCCCAGGGGCAATGGGACAACTTCCCTTTCGCAGTCTCGGAGGTGAGTTGTGTGCTCCGGGATCCCATTGGACGAAGAGGTGTTCTCGGGGAAGCGTTGGCGCGGAACCGGGCTCTTCTTGGGACACTGGCACGGAACCGAGCTCTTCTTGAGACCCTGGAACGGAGCTGAACTTTCCTGGGAGTCCTGGGACAGAACCGAACTCTCCTCGGGAATCGGGAGCGAAGAGAAGCTCTCATCAGGGACCGGGAGCGAAGAGGAGCTCGCCTGGAGGTCCTGGGAAGAAGCCGGGCTCTCTGGGACACTCTGGAGCGGAACTGAGCTCTCGCGGACTCTCTGGAGCGGAACCGAGCTCTCGGGGTCGCTCAGGGACAGAGAGGAGCTCACGGGTTTGCTCAGGGACAGAGAGGAGCTCACGGGGTCGCACAGGGACAGAGAGGGGTTCACGGGGTCGCTCAGGGACAGAGAGCAGCTCACTGGGTTGCTCAAGAACAGAGAGGAGCTCTCACGGAGGTCCTGGGATGGGACGGCCCTCTCACGGAGGTCCTGGGACGGAACGGAGTTCTCTTTAGGACCCTGGAGCGGAACGGAGCTCTCTTCGGAGACCTGGAGCGGAACGGGGCTCTTTTCGGAGACCTGGAGCGGAACGGGGCTCTCTTCGGAGACCTGGAGCGGAGCTGGGCTCTCCTTGGAGACCTGGAGCGGAGCTGGGCTCTTCTTGGAGACCTGGAGCGGAGCTGAACCCACCCGAAGGTTTTGGAGCAGGATGGAGAGCTCCTGGAGGTCCTGGAAGGAAACGGAGCCAGCCTGGATATCCTGGAGCACAGCGGAGATCCCTTTTCGCTTCTTCTGTGGGATAACTGGCTGGGTTCAACTCCACGTATCGGTCCACGCTCTGTAAAAACTCCCTCCATTCAGCTCTGTTGCCAGAGAAGCCGCTTAATCGCGGCTGAGCGAGCCCGACCTCTTTTTTTTTTTTTTTTTGTCCGTATATTCCTTTTCGATGGTCCGTTATTCTTTTAGGCGTGGTGCGGTGGCGGAAGCCGGAGTAACGGCAAACAGAAACTTTATTTAACAAAGGCAGAGCCAACACAAAATACCCGCGTAGATCGGGATAATCCGGCAAACGGCAGTCCAATAATAACATCCACGGTGCGTTATCGAGGAAGCGCGGCGCGGAGGAAGCGACGTGGAAGTGTCGGAAGTCCGAGGTGCGCTGGTGAAGGAAAACGCAGCCGTGGAGTGAGCGAGGAGTCCGGGAGGAGAAGGTATGTAGCGGGTGCAGCATACACACGACCACGCATGAACACATACAATAACGGACAGAGAGTGTGGGTGAGTGAGTGGTTTATATGGGAGCCGGGAGTGATCGACTAACGCGCTTCAGCTGTGCATGATTTGTGCTGCAAGCTTGGGAGCACGCACAGGCAATGACAGCCTCTGAAGGAGGCGTGGCAGGTGGATTCCTGACAGTTACAGTAGTGGAAATCGCAACTCACCATTATCGAACATTGTTAAATGTATTATTTATTTCTTAGCATAAGAAATAAGCATAACTGGAATAAAAATCTAATTTTATAAAAATGTTACAGGAATGTTCAAGCGAAACAAGCTGCAGTATAAAGCACCACTAAAATCCAAAGTACTGTTGGATTATTATATTTTATTTAAATGATGTTTTTTTTCTTACAGTTAAAGTTTTTGGCCCAAAAAAAGTTTGAGGAAAGTTTGAATCGATTGCACACCGTAGCAACATGCAGAAAATGTCCACACTCACTCAAATGCAACTAATAAGCTACGGATATAATATAAGTTTGCTGCAACTTTTCTAATAAGGGTGTAGTTCTGGATTTTAGACACACTGTCAAACTGCAAGTACAGCAACAATATCTGCAAAGGTTTTATGCATTACTTCTCAGATTTCTCTTCGACCAGTTCCAGTGTTCTCTGTGTGTGTGTGGGTTGGATGTGTGCAGGCATGGAATTGTACAGTATTCAGTGTATTTTCTTGTCATCTTTGCTGATCATGTCTTTGATGGCTCCTGTGCCTTCACTAAATCACCCTTTGAACACCAAGAGCACTGTGTGTAAGAGGTTTGTTCTGAATAGGAAAATTAAAAATAGACTAAATAGAAACATCCTGTACTGTGCTCAAGGCTACATCAGCCTGCCTGCATCTCTAATCCTTTATGTTCTCCCCTTCCTCCTTCACACCTTGCCTGGTGTTTCTTTTGAATAATCTATTTCAGGGGAATTTAACTTACATTTGCGATGGTCCAGTAACATATAATTCCTTGCATGCAAATGTCCAAATAGGCAACTGGCATGACAGAAAAAAAAAACCCAGCAGAATTATTGATTAGTTAATTTTTTGTTACAAGCCATACCATAATTACACTAATAAGGTGGGGTAAATGAAAATAAAAAAATCGATTAAAGCCTATAAAAAAAGTTCTCTTTCTGATAAGCTGCCTTCAGATGAATAAGTTATATAAATGCATGGGATTGGAAAAACAGCTACACAAGCCAAGTTCGAAGTGGAGTTGTTGATCCAAGGCCAGTGCATTTTTTTTCCAACATGAACACCTGCTCCTGTATGTTTTTCTCTTCAGGTTGTATAGCGCAATACTTGATTGCAGGTTGCCACTTGGAGACCTGTGACCTATTTCTGTTTTTAAAAGTCAGGTTCTCTTTCTGTATCACTTATTTTATGTTTTTGTATTAAAATGAATTGCTGACTTCTGTGCTAAAGACGTTCCCAAACGTCTCCACCCTGCCCCCTAAAATAAATAACAACTCACAGTACTTGTACAAGGACTTTTGATGTTGTTGTGCTTTATACTTAAATACTATACAATAAGTATAAATATACATGTACATTTACAGCTGCATTTTATCATCTTACTTCAACTAGAAATGCTTTTATTAACTATTAATATAATAACCGGACAAACCCAGCCATTAGGGTTGCACAAGCCAGTGCACTCTCAGTGCCGGTCCCAAGCCTTGATAAATGGGAAGGGTTGCGTTAGGAAGGGCATCCAGCGTAAAACATCTGCCGAATCAAATATGCAAATCAGGAATCCCGGATTGGTCAAGGCCCGGGTTACCAACGACTGCCACAGGTATCAGGAAGACGTCTACAGAAACAGCAGGGAAAGGAGAAGTGGAGAAGAGTAGAGGTTAGGAAAAGGAATGTTGTCCCATTCTTGTCTAATGCAGGCTTCTAGTTGCTCAACTGTCTTAGGTCTTCTTTGTCGCATCTTCTTCTTTTTGATGCCCCAAATGTTTTCTATGGGTGAAAGATCTGGACTGCAGGCTGGCCATTTCAGTACCCGGATCCTTCTTCTACGCAGCCATGATGTAGTAAGTGATGCAGTATGTGGTCTGGCATTGTCATGTTGGAAAATGCAATGTCTTCCCTGAAAGAGACGACATCTGAGTAGAGTATATGTTGTTCTTGTTCTCTAGAACTTGGATATACCTTTTAGCATTGATGGTGCCTTTCCAGATGTGTAAGCTGCCCATGCCACATGCACTCACACTTGACCCTTACACACAGAGATTGTTCCAGATACTCTGAATCTTTGGATGATATTATGCACTATAGATGATGATAACTTCAAACTCTTTGCATTTATTCTCTGAGAAACTCCTTTCTGATTTTGCTCCACTATTTTTCGCCGCAGCATTGGGGGAATTGGTGATTTCCTGTCCATCTTGACTTGTTGACATCTCAGAAACACTGCCATTCTGAGAGGCTCTTTTTTATACCTAATCATGTTGCCAACTGACCTAATAAGTTGCAAATTGGTCCTCCAGCTGTTCCTTATATGTACATTTAACTTTTCCGGCCTCTTATTGGTACCGGTCCCAACTTTTTTGGAGTGTGTAGCTCTCATGAAATCCAAAATGAGCCAATATTTGGCATGACATTTAAAAATGTCTCACTTTCAACATTTGATATGTTATCTATATTCTATTGTGAATAAAATATGTTTATGAGATTTGTAAATTATTGCATTTCTTTTTTTTCACAATTTATACAGTGTCCCAACTTTTTTGGATCGGGTTTGTAGAAAGGAAGACAAAGAGACGTGGTGGTGGAATGAGGAAGTGCAGGAGAGCATAAGGAGAAGAAGTTTGACAAAACAGAATTGGGATCAACAGAGTGATGAGAAAAGTAGGCAGGAGTACAAGGAGATGCGGCAGCAGGTAAAGAGGGATGTGGCGAAAGTAAAGAAAAAGGCATATGAGGAGCTGTATGAGAGATTGGACAGTAAGGAAGGAGAAAAGGATTTGTACTGATTGGCCAGGCAGAGGGACCGAGCTTGGAAGGATGTGCTGCAAGTTAGAGCAATAAAGGATTTAGATGGAAATGTGTTGACTAGTGAGGAGAGTGTGTTGAGAAGATGGAGGGAATATTTTGAGCAGCTGATGAATGAGAAAAATAAGAGAGAGAGAGAAGGTTGGATAGTGTGAAGATGGTGAAGCAGGAAGTGGATAGAATCAGTAAGGAGGACGTGAGAGCAGCGATTAAGAGTATGAAGAGTGGAAAGTCAGTAGGAGCAGATGACATTCTGGTAGTCACAGTGTGACAGCAGTGAAGAGTGCAGTGAGAACGACAGACTGGTTTAAGGTAGAGGTTGTACTGCATCAATGATCGGCTTTGAAGAGGTCAGACAGGAGTCTCCATGGACCATGATGTTTGCACATGATATTGTTATTTGTAGTGAGAGTAGGGAGCAGGTTGAGAAGAGCCTGGAGAGGTGGAGATATGCACTGGAGAGAAGGGAAATGAAAGTCAGTAGGAGTAAGACAGAGTACATGTGTGTGAATGAGAGAGAGGGCAAATGAATGGAGAGTGTGTTAGAGAAGTGAGGAAAAGAGTGCAGGCAGGGTGGAGTGGGTGGAGAAGAGTGGCAGGAGTGATTTGTGATAGAAGGCTATTTGCAAGAATGAAAGGGAAAGTTTATAGGACTGTGGTGAGACCTGCGATGTTGTATGGATTAGAGACAGAAGCAATGAGTAAAAGACAGGAGGTGGAGCTGGAGGTAGCAGAGCTGAAGATGTTGAGGTTTTCGTTGGGATTGACGAGGATGGACAGTATTAGAAATGAGCTTATTAGAGGGACAGCGCATGTGGGACGTTTTGTAAACAAGGTGAGGAAGGCGAGATTAAGATGGTTTGGACATGTGCAGAGGAGGTACATGGGGTATATCAGTAGGAGAATGCTGAGGATGGAGCCACCAGGTAGGAGGAAAAGAGGAAGGCCAAAGAGGAGGTTTATGGATGTGGTGAGGAAAGACATGCAGGTAGTTGGGGTCAAAGAGGTAGATGTAGAGGACAGGGGGGTATGGAGAAGGATGATCTGCTGTGACGACCCCTAATGGAAGAAGCCGAAAGAAGAAGAAGAAGAATATATTAACTTAACACAACTATTGCAAATCTTTTAAATTTCTGATTAGATGAAACTGCATTTGATTGTGTTTTGTAAGTGACTGTGCAATAAATAACTGCACGCACACACACACACACGATTCCAATTCACTGCTGATTAGCTCTTACACATAGACTCAGCCTTCGTAGCACTCATTTTCTCATGTTTGTACCCCATGGTTTTTGCAGTGGTTCTTTTCCACTGTTCAGGTTGTAATTTATTTGTCGTTGTCTCTTTTTGTTTTGTGTTTTCATTAAAATGATTTTGTTCTGTTTTCACTTGCATCACGCTTGCATCCGCTCTACTAATTATTATGACACCATCTCAATTATGCCATTAATTTCATCTAATTAAATACTAATAAGAAAAATGCAGGCTAAAGACACTATTACCTGCAGTGCAGCTTTTTTAAATAGAGAATGATCTCTCTCAGTAAATGGAAATGAAAAAATTGGAAAAAACCCAAAACAAAACACCTCTCCAACTGCAGGCCGGTGCTTTAATACACCTCAATGTTGTCTTTCAAACACCGACTTTGCTGAAGTAACTTGGCAGATGATAAACAGCCTCTGTGTTGAGGATGGAAGCTGGGCAATTGAAGCAGATATAGATTGTGTGTGTGTGTGTGTGTGTGTTTGTGTGTGTGACTTGGCGTGGTGCTTACAGGCAATGACAAAACACTTTTATGGATGAGGTGACTTTGTTTTGAAGTCCTGATCTTAGATCAGTCTCTGTGCAAATTTAGATCCTAACCTTTTCCCAAAAGATATGCCCTTGCTGTTTACACAGCACCTTAATCAGGCAGCTGACACTAGCTATTCCATTTCTCCTGCTCAAGTTTCTCATTTCTCTGCTTGTGGAGGTGGAACTGTATTATTTCAGTGCGAGAAAGCAGGAAGCACCTGGGGGCGTCGTCGAAAGAGCGGCATTATTTGTGCACTTGAGAGAATCACCTTGAGATTGATCTGACGCTAGAGAGTAATATGAAGGCGGTGCAGCCTGTACGTTAGTGTGTGCCATCAAGCTGTGCCCATCTCAATGATTTAGTGCAACTGACAGCCAACAAAGTGAATAAACTCTCTCTAGCATGACCTTTGGGATGACTGTCTTCAAGCATTGCTGGTTCCTACAATTAGAAATCAGGACACAGCAACTATTCTGAAAGTATTCACATCACAACCTTGTGCTTCACATCACAACCTTGTGCTCCAGAACATCTGATCACATGCACATTATCAACTTGTGCTGTTAATATCATGAACAGCAGCTACGCTAATTCCTCTCCACTGCTTCTCTTTCTCTCCCCATCCCGAGGCTTCCTGAGGTTTGGCCAGCTCCAGTCACGTCCCACCTCGTGAAGATTATGGACCTATGGATGATCATGGAGAAGTAGATGCCGAGTGTTTAAAGGCCCTGGCATGGAGAAGCTGATGCTGGATCTATGATGATCACAAATTGTTCTGTATTGTTGAAAGATTTATGACCAAACTTTTGATGTCACCCATATGAGGATGGGTTCCCCTTTGAGTCTGGTTCCTCTCAAGGTTTCTTCCTCATATCATCTAAGGGAGTTTTTCCTTGCCACTGTCGCCACGGCTGCTCATCAGGGACAAACGCACACCATTCACCTTCACTGTTGTTTTCTGTAAAGCTGCTTTGAGACAATGTCTGTTGTGAAAAGCGCTATACAAAAAAAAAAAAAAAAAAAAAAAAAAAAGTCTCTTCATGCAGTAAGAAGAAACCGATCGTTCAGGATACACCCTGATTCAGTTTTGCACAGCATAGTAATAAATACAGGTGCATATAAATGAATTAGAATATCATTAAAAAGTTTATTTATTTTAGGAATTAATACAAAAAGTGAAACTCGTACTGTATATTATATAGATTTATCACACACAGACTGATAAACACTCTATTTTCTCATTTTTCCCATGACAATACCATATAGATTCTCTATGGGGTTCAGGTCTGGTAAGTTTGCTCCCAGCCAAGCACACCAACACCATGGTCATTCAACCAACTTTTGGTGCTTCTGGCAGTGTGAGCAGATGCCAAATCCTGCTGGAAAATTAAATCGGCATCTCCATAAAGCTGGTCAGCAGAGGAAAGCACGGATTGCTCTAAAACCTCCTGGTAGATGGCTGTGCTGATCTTGGACTTGATAAAACACAGTGGACCAACACCAGCAGATGACATGTCGCCACAAACCACCACTGACTGTGCAAACTTTACACTGAACCTCAAGCAACGTGGATTCTGTTCCTCTCCTCTCTTCTTCTGTACTCTGGGACCTTGATTTTCAAATGAAATGCAAAATATTCTTTCCTTTTGTGGCAGGGCGGTGATTGGTAAGTACGGACACTAGTATACAACTAGAACGAAAAGCAGACTACGCCACCCCGTTTCTATGAGCGGGGAAATTTAGACCCAAAATAGAACACACAGGTTTGTTTCCACTAAACACAGGAGACGTGAATATAAATACAAAAACACTTATTTCACAATAAGGATAATTAGTTAAAATATAGAAGACTGTTGACCAAGCAGAAATGAAATAAAGGAAATAAAATACTGTCAGGCTGAGGCTTACCAGTAGAGTGGCTAGCTGCACAGTGAGTATCTTAAGACACACCACTCACCCAAGTATGCTCCGCACAAACACACACACACACACACACACACACACACTAAGTGAGGGAGATGCAATGGTCACGGCAAAAACACTGAGAGAAACACCACCACCACAGGGTCGAAACAGCTAGCTTCCCTCACTGGAGGCCTTCAGCTCCTGAAATAAACAAAAAACAAACAAGAATATAAAAACACAATTAATCAAAAACACACATACAATTCAACAATTTGCATTGGATCAAGTTCAAACCATGAATGACAAGTCTGGACCATTTACTGGCCACAAAGGTTCAGAGAGGCAGGAACTCCACTAGGTTTGAACCAAAAGCTAATAAACCTAGTCACAATGGCTCAACACAGGGTTCAAGAAAAGAACAAAACCAAAAGGGAAAAAAATGACCTTCCCAGGTTCCAGATATTGAGTGTTCTTCCACGAACTAGCCTTCCTTTAAGCCACCAACATGAGCGTGGGCCAACGAAACAAAAACAGCCAAATCCATACAAATGGTCACAGAGTAATACAAAAAAAAATAAAAAATAGCAGCAGAACAAACAGTGCAGTCTTAATGTTGTATAAGGAGTAACTTAATTGCCCTGCAGTCCACAGCGACAAAATGCTCGCGAGCAATTACCCCCACTAAAATAGACAAAAAAGAAAGACAAATCAGTCAGAGACACCAATCCAATAATGCTCGAGGGACTAGATATACATACCGAGAAGTAGATCGCTAAACACACAGGTTCAGTTACTCGAAGTTTTATCCAAAATCAACGAGCTGCAAATATGCAGGTGTTCCATCAGCGCATACACAGACTGCAATATAATCGAAGCATAAGTTACGAGTCACACCGCAACAAACATTAATCCACTGGAATTAACATGAAGTGAAAGACAGCCTGTACCCAAACGCAACGTCGCGCCAACCCTAAACACAACCTGGCTACAAACCAATATACACACTTAATAGTGCATAAACACTAGCAGCAACGTCAGCCAAACAGCTAGGTACATACCTTCTGCAAAGCTGCGTGCACATGCCCACAAACGACAATGATTGGATCATGCACACTCAGGTGGCATAGACGACGTCTTAAATATGCCTGGAACAGCAGCCAATAGGCTGTCACACCAGTCATTCAGGCGACAATCACGTTTACTAGGGCCTAGACTGCCCTACTACACTTTCATCTGAAAAGATGACTTTGGCCCACTGAGCAACAGTCCAGTCCTTTTTGTCCTTTGCTCAGGTAAGACCCCTCTGATGTTGTCTCTGGTTCAGGAGTGGCTTGACACAAGGAATGCATCAGTTACAGCCCATGGATAGGTCTGTGTGTGGGGGGTCCTGAAGCACTGACTTCAGCTGCAGTCTCCCCAAATTCTTGAATGTGCTTCATTTCAACTTTTTCTACCACATTTTTTCCCCTCCATTCAACTTTCCATTAATGTGCTTGTATACAGCACTCTGTGAACGGCACCTTTTTAGCGATGACGTTTTGTGTCTTTCGCCTTCATGTGCAGGATGTCAATTAACGTCTTCTGGACAACTGTCAAGTAAGCAGACTTCCCCAATGATTGTGTAGCCTGAACCAGACTGAGACACCATTTAAAGGCTCATGAAACCTTTGCAGGTGTTTGGTTTTAATGAGCTGTTAAGAGTGTGACACCACAAGTCTCCAATATTGAACATTTTTACAATATTAACATTTTCTGAGATACTGAATTTTGGCTTTTCATTAGCTGTAAGCTATAATCATCAAAATAAAAATAAATAAACACTTGAAATATATCAGTCTGTGTTTGATGAATTTAAATAATATACGAGTTTCACTTTTAGAAATTCACAAAATTACTAAAATGAATCAACTTTTTAATAATATTGTAATTTATTATACAGATGCACCTGTATCTTGTTGAAAATACTTGTTCATATGTTGGATTTAGAAGCAGAAGTAGCCCTACTTTATTCATGGGTGACAAATATGCTTATAGAGCATGTAAATCTTACCATATGTGTTAGTTTTATATGTTAATAGTTTTTTTTTTTATGCATTTGTGTGTCTGCAGATGCCACAAGACCTTAACAATTACATTTTCAACATAATGTCAAGGTTTTTAAAAAGGTATCATAAAACCAAAAGAAAGAAAATGTAAATAAATAAAAAAATAATTAAAGGTGGCTTAACAATTAGTGATTCATAATTATATTATATTGATTAACTTTTTTTATATTGAATAATTTTTCTTGAGAGCTTGCATTGGTGTGTATTTCAATTTTAGTGTTGAACAGATATCAATGACCCATATAATTCCAGTATGCTTCTCTCTCAGCATCCGAGCTCAGAGAATAGTTCCAGCCCATTCCAGCCTCTAATTGGGCTTCAGATCCTTGATAGAGTAGACATTTTTCTGTTGTATTATCCCAGTATCTCCTATCGCTTCTATATATCCGCTCCCTCTGTCCAGGCGGGTCTTTATGTCTCTCTTCCGCTTTACTCTTTTTCCAGTGAAACCTGATCTGTTGGTAATCTGTAGCTTGTTTTTGTTGCTTGTGACCATGAAGTGCTCTCTGTGAATTTGATAGCCCTAAAATGCTGGAACAAGTTTCCCGCTTGGGCCATTTTGTCATCTGTGCAGGCTACAATGTACCTCTAATGGCTCTGATTTGATGTTCCTGCTCCCACTGGCCTAGCAATGAAGCTCAACATGCCTGCTGTGGGAGTACTGAATTCCCAGTGTTCTTTCTTCCTGTATGTTTCCTGTATGTTTCTTACATCAGATTCATTGTGGAACTAATGAGGGATCAAATGTACTCCAGCTTCTTTAGCCAATTATCTGGCAGCTGCAAAATGCAAATGATTAAATACAGGTCAAGAGATTTAGTAATATATTTTGAAAATACCGTGTACACATTTCGTATCTGTGTAAATGTTCATTTTAAACAAATCCCTGTTACTGTAAAGTGCTCTTTGCTATACCTGGCAATAAACCTTTTTTCTGATTCTGAATCTGATTATGAAATGTTCACTGCAAACATTAGAATGGGAAGTAAAATATAGTCTTGATATTGTCTTTTGTGCCAGATGAGTTGGTTTTACTGTTTTAACTGTTATGTTACTTTAACACAGAAGTCGCTTAAGTTTTTGCAGAATGGTGAGAAAACAAAAATGAGCCAGTGAATGGAAATTCTGTGGAAGGAAGCTACTTGTTGATAATAGAGGTCAGGGAAAAGCATTGCAACATGCAGAATTTCGGAGGCTTCATGTGATTACATGTTTTTGGTGACAGAAGGACTGGTTTGAGCATTTTAGAAACTGATTATGGTAACTTTATTAGTCTTTTTTCCCCCACTTCAACGGTGAGCAGAAAAGCTTTTCAAAATGCACAAGGCATCAAAACTTGAAGCTGATGGCAGAGAAACATCCATAAAAAAGAATGACACTGTAAGCTACATTTTTAATGTGCAAGGTATAATGTAGAATAAAATTCACAGCATAATACTCATTACTCTTGAGTACCTTTAAAAAGGGCTATCTTATTAAACGTACTTTGAGTAGTATTTAGGACAGGTTCCTATTATTTACTCACATTACATTTTCGGGAAGTAATAGTATTTAAACTTGCCTGCCAAAACAGGATTGACCCGTCGAGCATTAACAGCATTAGCTACCTCAGCAATTTGAACTACAGTAGCTCATCTGTTAGATCGAACCACAAGGGCCAACCTTCACTCCCCGCGTGCATCAATGAGACTTGGCTGCTCATGACCCTGTCTCCAGTTCACCACTGTTCACTTGCTGCCTAATATATCACACCCACTAGCAGGTGCCACGATTAAGAGACAATCAGGGCTATTCACGTCATCTGTCAATGGTCATAAAGTTATGCCTGATCAGAGTATATCAGTTCCTTTTAAAATGGCCAGGTAATGTATATAGAGTGTGAAATTGATACAGGCTTGTCTTTTAAGCGGTTTAAAAAAAGCAACATATATTAGCTCCAATTGCTGCTTTTCTTTCTCTTGCTGTATTTTTGTGAGAAACTCCTTTATTTAGAGAAGAAATATTGTTAGATTTACATTTTATTACAATTCTTGTGTGAAAAAAAAACAAAACTTGTGTGCAACTGTTAAGAGTTTAATGGGCAGCATTCACCATTTAGGGCTTGTGGTTAAAAATCTGAATGTCAGGGGTTCAAGCTGTAAGGCCCTTGAGCAATTCCCTTGACCCTTCTTTGCTCCAAAGGTAATGTATTATGGCTAACTCTGTGCTTTGACCTCAACCCTTCTAAGAAGCTGGGATATGCAAAGAAAATTATTTTACTGTATTGCAATGAATTTGTAATAAAAAAGGCTGCATCTTGAACTGCCAAACTCCTCATTTCCTCATAGGTTCAATGGCAGATTGAGACACACAGATGTCTCGCTTTATTTATCTTCTCAGAGTAGCACTGAGAGTGTCTGTGTGATGGTGACAGTATAGGACAAAGTGACAGCATGAGAACTTCACTGACAGACATTGCGTCTATTCTTTTTACCCTGACCTAGAAAAAAAATAATCCTAACCCTGCAAAGAAAATGATACATAAACCAAGCATCAGCTGAATGTTCTGAACAATCACCATAATTGTGTCTTTCTGGGTTTTGGATCAGCTACAAAAGCATGCCAGATGTATGATTTGCCCAGTCTTTCTCTAAATGTATTATTTATAAAATGTGTATGCACGCTGACAAAAGCAGATAATTAAGTACTGAATTAATTGATGCATGTATATTTACACAAGGTCTTCAACACAACACAAGATGCTTACCTCTTATTTCTTTTCATGACCAAGATAACATGAGCCCTAATGATTTTCTTCTGCTGCTCTGGTATTTTTGTCATCCCACTCTGCACAATATTCTTGACTAAGCATTTAAGGGGGCATGCCAAGGCCAGGAATAATTGAGAGCAAATCTAATATTCAAAATCATTCAGCTTGTGCAACATTTCTCAGATCAGGACCAACACAGGAGAACAGAGTGTTCCCTCTACTACGCTAACAAACTTGATTAATCATTAAGGGCCTGGCAATTGGATGATGAGCTGCATTACATGTACTAGCACAATGTAAAATCTAGGGCAATCAAAACACATTTTACTATTCAAACCCTATATGAACTTGCATAATGTTTAAATGTTGGAAAGCAAACTGATCCCACCCACCTAAATAGAAATATATAATCATTTATGCAATTACAGTGAGGAAAATAATTATTTGAACACCCTGCTATTTTGCAAGTTCTCCCACTTAGAAATCATGGATGGGTCTGAAATTGTCATCGTAGGTGCATGTCCACTGTGAGAGACATAATCTAAAAAAAAAAAAATTTGAAATCACAATATATGATTTTTAAACTATTTATTTGTATGATAAAGCTGCAAATAAGTATTTGAACACCTGTCTATCAGCTAGAATTCTGACCCTCAAAGACCTGTTAGTCTGCCTTTAAAATGTCCACCTCCACTACATTTATTATCCTAAATTAAATGCACCTGTTTGAGGTCGTTAGCTGCATGAAGGCACCTGTCCACCCCATACAATCAGTAAGAATCCAACTACTAACATGGCAAAGACCAAAGAGCTGTCCAAAGACACTAGAGACAAAATTGTACACCTCCACAAGGCTGGAAAGGGCTACAGGGAAATTGCCAAGCAGCTTGGTGAAAAAAGGTCCACTGTTGGAGCAATCATTAGAAAATGGAAGAAGCTAAACATGACTGTCAATCTCCCTCGGACTGGGGCTCCATGCAAGATCTCACCTCGTGGGGTCTCAATGATCCTAAGAAAGGTGAGAAATCAGCCCAGAACTACACGGGAGGAGCTGGTCAATGACCTGAAAAGAGCTGAGACCACCGTTTCCAAGGTTACTGTTGGTAATACACTAAGACGTCATGGTTTGAAATCATGCATGGCACGGAAGGTTCCCCTGCTTAAACCAGCACATGTCCAGGCACGTCTTAAGTTTGCCAATGACCATTTGGTTGATCCAGAGGAGTCATGGGAGAAAGTCATGTGGTCAGACGAGACCAAATTAGAACTTTTGGGTCATAATTCCACTAAACCTGTTTGGAGGATGAAGAATGATGACCATCCCAAGAACACCATCCCTAATGTGAAGCATGGGGGTGGTAGCATCATGCTTTGGGGGTGTTTTTCTGCACATGGGACAGGGCGACTGCACTGTATTAAGGAGAGGATGACCAGGGCCATGTATTGCGAGATTTTGGGGAACAACCTCCTTCCCTCAGTTAGAGAATTGAAGATGGGTCGAGGCTGGGTCTTCCAACATGACAATGACCTGAAGCACACAGTCAGGATAATCAAGGAGTGGCTCTGTAAGAAGCATATCAAGGTTCTGGCGTGGCCTAGCCAGTCTCCAGACCCAAACCCAATAGAGAATCTTTGGAGGGAGCTCAAACTCCATGTTTCTCAGCGACAGGCCAGAAACCTGACTGATCTAGAGAAGATCTGTGTGGAGGAGTGGGCCAAAATCCCTCCTGCAGTGTGTGCAAACCTGGTGAAAAACTACATGAAACGTTTGACCTCTGTAATTGCAAACAAAGGCTACTGTACCAAATATTAACATTGACTTTCTCAGGTGTTCAAATACTTATTTGCAGCTGTATCATACAAATAAATAGTTAAAAAATCATACATTGTGATTTCTGGATTTTCTTTTTTAGATTATGTCTCTCACAGTGGACATGCACCTACGATAACAATTTCAGACCCCTCCATGATTTCTAAGTGGGAGAACTTGCAAAATAGCAGGGTGTTCAAATACTTATTTTCCTCACTGTATGTAATCAGCCAATCAGGTGACAGCAGCACAATGTATAAAATCACACAGATTCAGGTCAAGAGCTTCATGTACATAAACATCAGAATGAGGGATAATGAATGGGTGCTCTCTGTGACTTTAACAGTTGCATGAGATTTGGTGCCAGATGGGGTGGTTTGAGAATGTCAGAAACTGGCCTTCTGGGAAATTTCACACACAACAATCTCTAGGATTTGCACAAAATGGTGTAAAAAAACAAGAAGGTTCCAGTGAGCAGAAATGATTCAGGTGGTAACAGCTCACTCTTTACTAACTACTCTTTACAATCCTGGTAAGCAGAAAAACATCTCAGTACAAACAACTGGTCAGACACTGAGGATGAAAGGAAGATGACATCAGGTTCTAATCATGTCAGCCAATAAGAGGAACACAGCATCATCATAACTGGACAATTAAAGCTAGAAAAAACACCACTTACTGTATTTTAGTCACCAATATCGAAAATATGGTGCCACCAGGAAAGTTGTTCTGTTAATTAATCAGGCTGATGGTGTTGGTGTGATGCTATAAGTAACATTTTATTGCCATACATGGACACATATTAGACCCTCTCATATGTGATTGCAATCAACCAGAATCATAAAGTAAAGTTTTTAACACCTTTTGAAATCTCAAAAACAAGGAAATAACTGTTCTTAGAACTAATATGAGTGATATCCAGTATTATCATCGTGCTCATAATTAAATAGATTGGGGGAGTGTATGTGTCTAACATCATGCAATTATAAAGTGTATAGTGGTTATTGAAAACACTATGAATCTGTAAATTTCTGTAAAACGTCAGTAAAATCTACAGAAAAAAGTTATTTTATTTAAATGACAAAACTTCCAACAGGCACTTATTATTGTAACTCTTTTAAATGGCTGAATATTACATGTTTAAAGACAAAAGCAGTGTCTCTGATTTTACTGCAATTGCTTGAGCTAAAAACATGGCGCTGAGTTAACTTATTCTTTACATTTGTTTTTTTTATTTTTTATAAGAAAGCACACTGTCTTAACTAAAACATTGGCAACATTTAATTTATTAGACTATTCAAATTAGCAAATTAAAAGGGTGACCAATCACCTCCACTTTACACATTTTAGTTTCATGACCTTGTTTAGTTTCTCATGGCATTACGAAATTCTGTGTCTAATTATCTAAGTATGATTTAAATAAAACTAATATTTTGCAAGGCCTGTCTAGCAACTTACTGCGACTCTCAACAGCAGACTCAGAAATCTCACCCCTGGCAAGTTCTATGCTTTCTGCCACTGTATTTCATGAAGCTGCCAAATACTGAACCTTGAAGGCATACTTTTATATTTAGACCCATTTGTAGTCATTAATCTAATATAAAAACTAGGACTATTCATTCAGCAAAATATTGGCTGTATACTAGACACCTTTTTCAATGTATATTTGAATGCTTGCCATCTTCTTGACCCCATCATCATATTAGTCTTAACACTTATTTTGCCATGCTTTTTTTGCAATTGCATATTGCGGTTTCAGGCGTTATCACGTTTGTGTTTAACCAGTATCTAAATAGTTAGACAGGAGTTAAACTGGCTTTTAAAACAGTGTTGTGGCAGGACTGTGGTAGCAGTGAGGTGCACAATATAGAGGTTTGTGGACACCTGACCATAAGATTGATATGTGTTTCTGAAGGGTTGTCAAAATTGAGTTAATAACGCGTTAACGCAAATTCATTTTAACTGCACTCAATTTTATTAGCACGTGATTAATGCAGCGTGCATTACTGTTTGAACATTTTTATTACAAATATAAATAATGAAATATGAAAGAGACGAAATTAAAACCTTAAGTGCAACACACATTTATTTATTTTGAAAATAAATAATACACAAAAAAAAAGTTAATCACTAAACATTTCAGACAATCTCTACATTGAGCTCTCTTCAGTCACGATCCCCGAGAACTGAGGGAAAGCAACCGGAACTGGAACATAATTCTTAAAGGAGCCATGCACCATATTTAACAATTAAAACAACCACTAAAACCAATTAACATATAACTATAGATACATGACATCTCAAAAGAAATTAATAATAAAGAAAAATTTCCAGAGTGTAAAATAATTAATAAGAAAGGGAGAGATTTTGAGTGGAATTTATATATTTATAACATCTGTTACAATTAGTTAGTGTATTAAAAACTTTAAAAAGTATTAATCTAAATACATTTAGAACAGATAGAAATGTGCAAATAAGTTGCGATGAATCACTAGTTAAATCATGACAATCATGCAAATTCATCGCAATTAAATATTTTAATCGCTTGACAACCCTAGTTTTTGAACATCATATTCTACATTTAGTCTCCTTTTGCTGTTACAATAAGCTCCAATCTTCTGGGAAGATGTTCAACTAGATTTTGGACTGTGCTTGTGGAGATTTAGGCTCATTCAATACAAAAATCTAGTGAAGTCAAACACTCCTACCCATTTAAACCATATCATTATTGAGCTTGTTCTGGGCACTGTGGCATTATCATGTTGGAGCGGGTTTGGGTTTCCTAGCTCAAGTGAAAGGAAAATTTCATGCTACCGTGTCTGAAGACAGTCGTGTGCCTCCGCCTTTGTGGTAACAGTTTGGTTGGAAAAGTCAGGTGTCTCAATACTTTTGTCTATATTATGTAGAAGGAAAATGGAGCACAAGTGAAATGTGTGCAGTAGCAAAGTGAGAGTGTTGTGCTGGAAAATGGCGAGGTTAAATTTTTGAAACATTTTGTCTTTAAATCATGGATCTCCCCATTCTCATTGTAAGTTTTGTTGGTTTGTGTTTTTCTCACGACAACGCTAGACATTCTCATTAGAAAACAAAACAAAAGAAAACAGAATTCTGCTCCTAAAGTTTCTAAACCTAGTTGTGTTCGTGCGAGTTTTCATTCATTAGTATTCTTGATTTGTGTGTGCGTGTTTATTTGCATGTGTTGTTACCCCTTGCCCACTCTGAGGCTGACTTGGATATGTGACAGTTTTTACTCCCATCTAATTGCCTCCCTTGCTGCTTCCTCTTCAGTCTGCAGACTTGCTGAAAATAACAGACTAATTGATTAAGGCATCATTTGGGACAGTGGGTCACAGCTTGGCTGGGTGGGGTCACCCTGTGCTGTGTGCGTGTGTGTGTGTGTGTGTGTGTGTGTGTGTTTGTGAAGAGCAAGACTGGCATTCAGATGTCAAAGTGACAGAAACACTGTCCAGAATCTGAAGCCTAATGCCACATGTCAGAGCAGCTGAGCTTCTTGGGCCATGTCAGGACATGTCTGTGTTTGGGATCAGCAGTCTGATTGGGGCTCTCTGGTGATAGACAATATCTTGCGAAGTGGAAGTGCCAGAGTTTGATGATCCCTGAAGGCTGGTTATTAAGTGAAATTAAGTGAAGGACACACAGTTAATCCTAAGAGTGCAAACACACACACACACACACACACACACACACACACACACACACACACACACACACAATTACACATTCACTGTCAGGCTCAAGAAGATGCTTTAGTTCAGGGTTCTTCCTTTAGCCATCAGACTTTAAAGTTTGTCTTTCCCAGAGGTTTTTTGCCTCACACTAAGCATGGACAGACTAATTAAAGTGTCCTGGAACATGCCAAAAAGGCAGCTTGAACAAACACACTGCTGTGAAGGGCATATGGAAAAGAAGCAGCCTGTATACACAGATAGCAGACATTATATTTCAAAACACCATTAAGCCGTTATTCAAATGTGCATAAACTTACACTCACAATCACACAACACTCAATGTGCACACTGATATAGCACTGCTTTAGCACGAATTCATCATCAGAAACAATGCAGACATTCGCTTTATCTGATATAACTACAAATAAATTACACATATATGAGCATGACAGCTTGCCTATGTTAAAGTGACTAACACTGTATCAGTAGAACATTTTACACAAAAACCACCAACTAGTAGATAAATGGTTTGGTCTTTCATGGTGCTGTTTAAATTTGAAAATAGTCAGGCTCTGTCTGTTACTAAACACATGCCAGACAGGAGCTGAGGCTGGTTTAAAGCAATCAAATCATGATAGATCTCGTTTTTATTAAGCCCATCTCTCTTTTTATCGGTAGACATGCCGTGGGTAAGTGTGTGAAAATGCTGAAATTGAAAATTATATATGAATATTCTTTGTGAATGGTGCATAACATCATGGTGTGACACTTGCTTTTTTATATTTGTAATCAAAAATACAGCAGTTTCTAATGTGGATAGTATAGTTGTAATACATTTCAAAACATTGTAACTAAAAATGCAGATACATTTAATAAACAGGGCATGAGATCAGTAATACCTCCCACTCACTTCATTAATACCACTTCACTTCACAGTAATCAGACTAACTGATAGCTTATTCAATTAAACTTTTCTAATTCTCAAAAGATAATTAAAATGTATATAAAATGTACTTGTAAAATGTACAGCTGTTATATCTGATGGTTGCAAAGATTTTATTGAAAAGAAAAATACAGAAGTTTTCCAGAACATTTCAATCCCTGTGATTGAGCGGAAGATGTGCTTACGTATAAGAATGAGCACACTAATAAATAAATAAATCTGTCGTTTGCCTTGCATTTGTGTCACAGCAACTATTACATAATTTCAGTAGACATCAGAAGAGAGAATTGAACCACGCTGTGGCATTTCAGATGCAATGAAAAAATACATGCATGTTGCTGTATAACATCTTACCGGTTAGCTCTTTGCGTGTCTGTTGCCCACTGCTCCGTTATTCCATTCTGTTTTTGCTAATTTCTCAAAAACACCATGGAAAGAATTTGCCTGTGGATCTACTTCAGCTGGCAAGAATGCAAAATTTCATTGCAAAAAAAATCATTGCAATCATTTCCGAGACTACATTCATCTATGTTGAGATGAAAAACTAACTTTTGACATTGATTTGGCTACTGTTTGATATAATCAGCAGAAAGAAAAGATTAACTGTAGGCTCTTTTTCTGTTTATTCTCTCTGTTGCCAAATGCAAGGGCAAAAAGCACTCGAGTCATGGGGAAATGTCTCATTATGGCTGAGTTCGGCCAGCTCTGAAGGACGGCAGCCAGCAGTCTCAGTCAATTACTCTCATCTCAGAGCCCCCCAGCCGCGCCTCAAACTGCTGAAATGAACAAGTCTGTCTTTGGCGAAGTGCTCACGGCTGATAAGCCACAGCAGACTAGAGGAATGACATGCAGGCAATTAAAAAATTTAGCGCTTTGTCTGATGAGATGGGAGGAAAATTAGAACTCATCCAATGGATTTCATCAATGCTTATCGGAAGAGAAATTGATTAACACTTTTGTTTAAAATTCTGTAGCTCTCACCCATTAAACTGTTCAGTCGTGATAGAGAAACCTCCTTTATTTGGGTGGTCGCTGGAGTGGCCAATGCCTTTCCACAAATTTTTACAAATAATCTTATGAATAATGATTAAAGATTGCAAGGGAGATTTATAACCCTTCATGGGATCATGTGGATTTTTTTGATTAAGGAGTAAATGGGCACTCCGGCTGTCATCTCTAATCACCAATTCTATTTACAATAGTGTGGACTAGTCAGAGGCAGGTGTACACATGCTACTGTTTTATCAACACGTGCTGTGATCACAGAAACTCTTAGAAAGCACATGCCAACCCACACCGACAATTTTCTTCTTTATCACGTAGAAAGCCAAGGGATAACTCAGCTGCTCCTGCTGTGTAATTGATGCTAATTGTACTGGCAGTCATCCAGTGTGGTCCGTTCAGAGACCCACAGATGATGGGTCAGTGTATGTTTGGCAGCCCAATTTCCAACCAAAGGGAAACTGGAGTTGACCCGTAAGACCTAGCCAGATGGCCTCTGTCAAGTCAATCTCAAAAGCCTGTGGTGACTTTCAGCATGCCCTTCATCTTAGTCATCATATTCAGGCCAGGAGTTTTTTCAATATTTCATCGTTTTACAATTTAATACAAGCACCAGCCAATTTAATAGGAAACACCTGTAACCTTGATTATGTGGGCATGCAATTATCCAGTCAGCCAATCAAATGGTAGCAGTGCAGTGAATAAAATCATGCAAATGCAGTTTCAGAGCTTCAGTTTTGGCCATATTTATATCAGAAATTCAGAATCAGGATTTTAACCTTGGCAAAAACTACTTACATTTTTGATCACAACAGAATAGCATGTCAACCATTATGACATAGGACAAAGAGGAATGGTTTGAGCTAACAGAAAGAATATAGTTACACAAATAACATTTACATTTATGACATCCAGAGTGACTTACAAAAGTGCTTTGAAGTCTCTATCTATAAAAACATCCTGATACAGGCTCATTAGTTTGCAGACTAAGAATACCCAAATTCTAATTTAAGTTCTTCTGGGTAAGGTAAAGCTTTAGATATTGTTTAAAGACAGCTAGTAACTCAGCTGTTCTGACATCAAGTGGTGTCAGAACAGACTTCAACTGAGCAAAGCTAGAGGATGCTAGAGGGAGGGAGAAGGCAGGGTGAGATACCATAAGTGCTGTGGGGTAAAGGAGTGGTGGTGCATTTTGTAGGTGAGCATCAGTGTAGCCAGTAGAGGGAGCATAGCAGTGGGGTGTTGAGGGAGAATTTAACATTCTCATAATGTTGTAAGGGGGAAATGTACCACTTTTTATAATAGTGATGAGCAGAAAAGCATTGCAGAATGCACAACAAGTGGACAAGCAGATGACAATATCAGTTTCTCCCACTGTTAGACAAGAATGTGGTCAGAATATTTAAAAAAAATAGTTTGACAGCCACATGTTTGGCAATTTGGATCATAATTGAATACATTATAGAGCAGGTGTATCGGTGTTCCAAATAAAGTGTCCAGTCAGTGAAAATCAGTAAATGTTCATTCTAGCCACTACCCAGGCAATTATTGTCAAATCACTTGTTGTAGTGTAATGCGAAATGTAGCTCGTCTGAACAGCTGCATTAAATGGCATGAGCACATGCACACTCCAGCACTGAATATAATCAGCTCTTAGTGGGGACTGCGGTACGCCAGCATCATTTATGGCGTTTGCAGAATGCACAGCCTTTTTCTCGTTCCATTTGAAATGCCAGTTTTTAATGAAGGTTTATTTTGAAAAGCTAGTGACTAACTCCCACAGCACAGCGGAAGGTAATCGCGGCACTGCTTTCAATCACAGAGTGACACCGAGATACATTACAAACTCTGACTGCAGGATGTGCTGGAGTATTCATGTGCGGATTTTTAATGTGCAGCCTAATTTTCATCTCAGCCGCCAGGTGTAAATATTCATCCCTTTTAATTCGGCTTTCAGATTCATGGGAGGGAGCTTTGTGAGATCATTCAATGGACCTATCATAACCAGGGGTGTCATTAGTATTCCACTGACACTGCACTTATAAATGATTTTAAAAAAAGATACTAAACGATAGTTTACCACTAATAAACAACCTAATTGAATCTATCACATGTTATCACCTGGACACTATAGCTACAATTTAGTCTCTAAATATCATTAACATTATTTAAAACTTGTATTTTTTTTTTTTTTTTGCAGTAATGTAGAAATTACTGAAACATAGTTCCCATTCACTTAAGTCCAACATTCACTGAACCAATTCTGGAATCTATCTGTGAAACCATTTTCTAACAGGAAATGACATTATACTAATCTCTACACATTTCCTGAAGACCAGGTGAAGCAGAAAACTGTTTTTCTTATTATTGTCTGTTATTTTAGATGACATTATAGTATTAACTCGCAATGTCACTTTAAAAGCATCAGCCTGTTACACCAATTACAGATTGTTAGTAAAACTGTAATTCAAGTATGGCGTTAATGTCTTCATGCTAGTCAACCACATGTTATTGCTGTTTTTTTTGTTTTTTTTTCTAACTGGAAGTCTGTCTCAGTGGCCACTTCAGTTCAGTTATGCTCCTCAACACACAAAGCGTTTTGGACTCTGTAGCTGTCTGTGTGTATCAGTTGCTGTTGGCTGCCCAGGAATCAAAGCCAACGTGTTTGTAATTACTCTGGAGTTAATGACGAAAGCCTGTCTAGAGGAGTGTGTTCACATTTAGCACTCTCACACTTCTTATCACTTTGCAAGCTTTATAAGATTTACAATAAAACGTTGCGAGGTCAACTCTCTCTCTCTCTCTCTCTCTCTCTCTCTCTCTCTCTTCTCTCTCTCTCTCTCTCTCTCTCTCTCTCTCTCTCTCTCTCTCTCTCTCTCTTTCTCTGTGTCTCTGTGTGTGAATAGCACTGATAGCCAATGCAACATAAAGCAACACTGATGTGCCTTTATACCACACTGTCACACTATAGCTAATTTTCTTCCCCATTATTCATAAAGACAAAAGACGAATTGTATTCAGCATTTTTTATCCTTTTCCCTCCTCTCCTATCCGTGGTCACGGACCCTGCACTCCTGCTCATCCTGACACTTAGAAAATGCCAGAAAAATGATCACCTATTCAGAACTCATTAGCCTGTTTTGTGCTTTATCAGGAGTGTGTCTGAGGACAGACTGAAATGAGCATTTCAAGACCTGGAGCGTTCATGGTATTTAAGAACAGTAGGAGGTTTCAAGCTCTTTTCGTGCTCTTCATCAAACAGTAGGGGAGAGGGTTTTGCGGATAGTTTTTGGTTTTTTTTTTTGAGAAACATGGAAACAGGAAAATACATTGCCTAATATGAAAATTCATGTTTGTTTTAAATCACTGACACATGCTATAGCTAATAAGTGTAAGATGTGTGGGACAAAAAGCAGAAATGCTTTGAAAAGTAGAAATGCTTGTCTTGTACTAAAACTTGGGAATGGGTATTGATGATACACATTTACGGGGTGGTATCAAAATGTTTTGAGTCTAATGGTGCTAACTGGTGCTAATCTGACCACGTGTGTTACCATGTCTGCGATTTCATCATGGACAGCAAGTTAGAACAAAGGGCAAATGGGAAATTGGGTGTGAAACTAAACAAATCTACCACAGAGATGTTTGACATGACATTCGTTTTACATATGGTGATGCTGCAATAAGTCTTGCAAGGAGTTTTTAATGGCATTTGCACTTTAATTGCGGAAGAACCTTACCCGAAGGCAATGAGAGATCAGGAAGACCTTCTGCAAGCTCAACTCAAAAATGTAGAAACTATTTGATAACTCATGCATGGTGATCGTCTACATGATCTCACTTTCTTACCCACCCTTTGCCCTCTTTCCAAAGATGAAGATCCAGCTCAAAGATCGCCATTTTGACACCATTGCAGAGATCCAGTGCGAATCACAGAAGATGCTTGACAAGCTTTGAAAAATTGCTTTCAGGACTGGGAGCGCTGTATTGCTGTGCAAGGGGACTATTTTAAAGATGATAGTGTGTAAAATGTAGATAAAGAAAGAACTTTCTTGTAAACAGAGCTAGAAAATTTATTGAAAATGTTTGATACCACCTTGTACTTATCTAACATTGGGTGGAATAAATGGATAAACCCACGGGTAGATACACTAGCCACTAACAGAGCTACAGTGAGGAAAATAAGTATTTGAACACCCTGCTATTTTGCAAGTTCTCCCACTTAGAAATCATGGAGGGGTCTGAAATTGTCATCGTAGGTGCATGTCCACTGTGAGAGACATAATCTAAAAAAAAAAATCCAGAAATCACAATGTATGATTTTTTAACTATTTATTTGTATGATACAGCTGCAAATAAGTATTTGAACACCTGAGAAAGTCAATGTTAATATTTGGTACAGTAGCCTTTGTTTGCAATTACAGAGGTCAAACGTTTCCTGTAGTTTTTCACCAGGTTTGCACACACCGCAGGAGGGATTTTGGCCCACTCCTCCACACAGATCTTCTCTAGATCAGTCAGGTTTCTGGCCTGTCACTGAGAAACACGGAGTTTGAGCTCTCTCCAAAGAGTTTCTATTGGTTTGGGTCTGGAGACTGGCTAGGCCACGCCAGAACCTTGATATGCTTCTTACAGAGCCACTCCTTGGTTATCCTGGCTGTGTGCTTTGGGTCATTGTCATGTTGGAAGACCCAGCCTCGACCCATCTTCAATGCTCTAACTTAGGGTAGGAGGTTGTTCCACAACATCTCGCAATACATGGCCCCGGTCATCCTCTCCTTAATACAGTGCAGTCGCCCTGTCCCATGTGCAGAAAAACACCCCGAAAGCATGATGCTACCACCCCCATGCTTCACAGTAGGGATGGTGTTCTTGGGATGGTACTCATAATTTTTCTTCCTCCAAACATGTTTAGTGGAATTATGACCCAAAAGTTCTATTTTGGTCTCATCTGACCACATGACTTTCTCCCATGACTCCTCTGGATCATCCAAATGGTCATTGGCAAACTTAAGACGTGCCTGGACATATGCTGGTTTAAGCAGGGGAACCTTCCGTGCCATGCATGATTTCAAACCATGACGTCTTAGTGTATTGCCAACAGTAACCTTAGAAACGGTGGTCCCAGCTCTGTAGTTCTGTGCTGATTTCTCACCTTCCTCAGGATCATTGAGACCCCACGAGGTGAGATCTGCATGAAGCCCCAGTCTGAGGAAGATTGACAGTCATGTTTAGCTTCTTCCATTTTCTAATGATTGCTTCAACAGTGGACCTTTTTTCACCAAGCTGCTTGGCAAATTCCCCGTAGCCCTTTCCAGCCTTGTGGAGGTGTACAATTTTGTCTCTAGTGTCTTTGGACAGCTCTTTGGTCTTGGCCATGTTAGTAGTTGGATTCTTACTGATTGTATGGGTTGGACAGGTGTCTTTATGCAGCTAACGACCTCAAACAGGTGCATCAAATTTAGGATAATAAATGTAGAGGAGGTGGACATTTTAAAGGCAGACTAACAGGTCTTTGAGGGTCAGAATTCAAGCTGATAGACAGGTGTTCAAATACTTATTTGCAGCTGTATCATACAAAAAAATCGTTTAAAAATCATATATTGTGATTTCTGTTTTTTTTTTTTTAGATTATGTCTCTCACAGTGGACATGCACCTACGATGACAATTTCAGACCCCTCCATGATTTCTAAGTGGGAGAACTTGCAAAATAGCAGGGTGTTCAAATACTTATTTTCCTCAATGTATGTCAGGTTATGTAATCAAAAGAGGGCAGATAGTACTCTTTCGTCACTACCCTGGGAAGCAGAATGGCTTCATGTAATTCATGAAGGCATTTTTGAAATCATGTATTTGACATCATACTCACCAGTTTGTACTTGAGAACTGGTAAATGGGTGTGAATTGGTAAGGGGGCCAAATTAGGGAGAACAAAAATTCTGCAGTAAGATAATAAAAAGTGTATTGCATCAATTTGATTTATTCTATTTAATTTGATAAAATCTTATGGAATATAAAAAAAAGTTAATAAAAAATTATTATTATATATTATATATATCTTCTTCTTTCAGCTTCTTCTATTAGGGGTCGCCACAGCAGATCATCCGTCTCCATACCCCCTGTCCTCTACATCTTCCTCTTTTAAACCAACTACCTGCATGTCTTCCCTCACCACATCCATAAACCTCTTCCTTGGCGTTCCTTTTTTCCTCTTTCTTGGTGGCTCCATCCTCAGAATTCTTCTACCGATATACCCAATGTCCCTCCTCTGCACATGTCCAAATGATCTCAATTTCGCCTCCCTCACCTTGTCTACAAAATGTCCTGCATGAGCTGTCCCTCTAATAAACTCGTTTCCAATCCTGTCCATCCTCGTCACTTTCAACGAAAGCCTTAACATCTTCAGCTCTGCTTCCTCCAGCTCCACCTCCTGTCTTTTACTCAATGCCACTGTCTTTAAATCATACGACATTGCAGGTCTCACCACAGTCCTATAAACTTTCCCTTTCACTCTTGCAGATACTCTTCTATCAAAAATCACTCCTGTCACTCTTCTCCACCCACTACACCTTAAACCAGTCTGTCGTTCCTACTGCACACTTCACTGCTCCTCATACATGTCCTGCACCACCCTCACACACATCTCTGACACACCAGACTTCTTCATACAATACCAACCACCCATCTACTAGACTAGAAACTGTACAGGCAAATGTAGCAAATAATACCTCACCTTTTACCAAAGTCTTTTAAAACATGAGTACTTCATCTGTACTTCTACTGAGTGAAGGATGTGTGTACTTTTGGCATCTCTGGTGAACAGTGAATATAATACTTTTGTACTATAGATGATGGATAATTATTGAATTAAATCCCTGTTTTAGTAGCAAATTATAAATTTTCCTGTACAGTTTCTAGTCAAGTAGATGGGTACCTGGTTTAAAATACTGTAGAAAAGGCTACAAACCATAAAAAAAGTCTAATTTGAACTGCAAACATTGGCACAAACATGAAAAGCCTTCAGAAGAGGTTTTCTGACATGCTGGTTTCCACCATACTTCATATGATGCTACTTGTAGTAATGGACAGGATGTTTGAACATTTCTATTTTGGAAAGTGCTTTTCCCACCTTTTTTTAACCCTGAAGTGTTTTCCCAACCATTCAAAGGCTTCAAAAGCTTTTTTTTTTAAGAAGCAAAGCATAAGCCAACCATTTTGCCTTTTATTAGAAATGGCCCTTCACCTCTTTCACTCTTCATTGGCTATAAGAGTCTTATTTAAAGCGTATTGATAGACTACTAATTATACCGTAATATCTTTTTTGTTTTGTTTCCTTTTTTAAACAACATTACTTTGTTTTTCTATAATATACATGTGATGTCATTTGTGGGACAGAAATTTAACTCTCGGATCTGTAATCTCTCTCTCTCTCTCTCTCTCTCTCTCTCTCTCTCTCTCTCTCTCTCTCTCTCTCTCTCTCTCTCTCTCTCTCTCTATCTATCTATCTATCTATCTATCTATCTATCTATCTATCTATCTATCTATCTATCTATCTATCTATCTTTCTTTCTCTCGGAGACCCTTGTCCCTCCTTTTAGCTTTAATCCTGTTCCCTCTGTTTTAAACCACTTCCTCTACTCCTTTTTTCCAGGGACTGCATGAATTCATTTCCTATTGACTCAATTCACTTTTATCTTTGTTTCCTTTTTCTCCCACTGAGAAATGCCATCAACATTCGAGGTTTATGAGTCGCACAGACACGAACACACACACCCACCTGCAGACACACACACACACACACACACACACACACACACACACACACACACACACACACACACACACACACACACACACACACACACACACACACACACACACAGAAGCTGACCTCTCCCCAGATGAATGCCATGCTCTGAAGCTGAGAAGCGCAGCTGATGTCAGAGGCTACAACTAGAGATTTTTTCAGTGATATCTCTGGCAGCCAGCACATTGTGAGAGAGTTAACCTGTCCAGGGGGAATTGGGGGGAGGTGTGGGTGTGAGTGTGTGGGTGGGTGGGTGTTGTGCAGGGTGTTTCAGTAATACCTAAACATAGGGAATGATTATAATGGGATCCGCAGCATGCTGCAGTCCCCCAGTGTCCCTCGAACCCATTTCTAGCGTAGTCTCCGAACTGAGCCCTCAACACTCCTGGTGTTCTCCTGGAACCATGCTGCGTGCAAATGGAGACCAGCTCATAACAATGACAAGCCAATTTCTCTGTCTGTATCGTTCTCTCCCTCTCATTCGCTTGGTGGGACTCATCTAAATGACTGCTGGTTCACCTGGGAAATCACAAAATTGGTCAAAAAGGAGTTGAAGGACATGAAAAAAATGTTTATGCTATTCACAGCCGGTTTCCCTGGCAGTTATGGTTGACTCAATTTCTTGGAGCCCTTCGCTTTGCATATATCGCATAAGCAGCAAAGCAAAGGAGCTGTAGGTGATTTTTTGCACCCAATATTAATAATGGCTGAAGGGTCCCCCGGTGGTCTAGTGGTTAAGATGCAGCGCTCCCCCCGCTGCGACCCGGGTTCGATTCCCGGTCAGGGAACCATCCCCAGCCACTCTTAGTGCCGGTCCCAAGCCCGGATAAATTGGGGAGGGTTGCGTTAGGAAGGGCATCCAGCGTAAAATGGGCATCCAGCGTAAAACATGTGCCAAATCAAACGTGCGGAGGATCCGCTGTGGCGACCCCTAACGGGAGAAGCCGAAAAGAAAGATGAGATGAGATTAATAATGGCTGAAATGTGCACCAAAATGACAACGTGATTCTTTGTACTTCGAGGATAAAGGAAATTATTTTGGACAAAAATTATACACAAATACACTTCAGCATTACAGTAAGTGTTCTTTCTGTACCACTTTCTCCAGTCATTTAATGCTACATTATGCTCTTTTGTTTAAACAATTAAATTCTAAATACAAGAATTGCATGTTTGTATTGGACACAACGGGAATGATAAAGTATATTTATTCATTACTGTACTTTTATTTTGCATTTTAATTGTGGAAAACTTGTACTTTACTACATATTAATGCATATCTTTCGTTTTACTCCACATTTTAGAAAAACAATGTTCATTGCTACTTTGAAGTGGTAAAACAATATATGTGCAAATTTGATAGATTTGTATGTACTTTTTAAACATCCCATTTCACATTTTGTTCCCATTTGCCATTATAATAACCTCCACTCTTCTGAAAAGATGTTTAACTTGGATTTTGGAGTGGGCTTGTGGAGATTTGTGCTCATTCAGTAATGAGGGCATTCATAAAGTCACGTACTGATGTATGGTGAAGAGACCTGAGGTGCAATCAGTGTCCCAGTTCATCCCAAAAGTGTTCAGTAGAGTTGAGGTCAGAGCTCTACAGCAGGCATCTCAAGATTTTCCACTCCAACCCATGTAGACCATATAGTCATAGAGCTGGCTTTGTGCACAGGGACAGTGTCATGCTGTAACAGGTTTGGGTCGCCTAGTTCAAGTGAAGGGAAAATTAAATGCTACCACATTCAAAGTCATTCTATACAATTGTGTGCTTCCAACTTTGTGGTAGCAGCATGAGGAAGAACCTCTTTTGTCTGTATAGTGTTTTCTATCCAACACCATCAATACATATACATCTCATAGATTTGTATAACTCAGTCATTTCTACTCAACTAAAAGTTTTAACTTTTTTGTGAAAGCATTACACAGACAAAATAAACCGTGCATTGCACCCAATGACATTATGTGTCTAGTGTTGTACTTCTGAAACTAAAACTGACACAAAATGACTTCCCTGCATCCACAAAATGAAAATTCCAAAATGAAAGTCTGATAGATAATTCTAGGTAAACATTTCTGTGCACCAAATGCTATTTGCTCTAATTTGATCTAATGAATTGCATAACTTAAATAATTTGCTGGTAACAAATAGCAATGAAGCATTATCTGCTGTTGAAATAATGAAATAATTGAAATTTTGTGGCACTCAGAGGAACCCCATAGTAATAATGTAATTAATGGCTCATAAAACCATGCATTGTTTGTTGCTCAGTAATGTTTGCATTCCTGAATGGAATGAGCTGTCAGGAAAAAAAAAAACTGCATTTATAACAAATTAAACAAATATTCTAAATGCATTTTGATATCTAAGTGGTAGTTTAGTTATGAAGATGCTGGACTTTTATTCAGAAGTGAGGTCAAATCCTATGACCACTACTGGTCCTTGAGCAAGGCCCATTACCCTTTACTGCTCAAGTAACTGTAAGTCAATCTGGATAAGGGTGTCTGCCAAATGCCAGAAATTATTTTATGTGTATAAAGCTTTTAACAGTAGACAGTCTGCATGTAGATTCAGCTCCCTAAAGAATAAGCCAGAGGCAACAGAGGCTAGAAGAACTCCCTAAGGGCGAAACCTGGAGTTTACCCAGACTCAAAGGAAACCCATCCTCTTCTGTGTGAGATAGTGGGATTATTAATCTTATACATGTGTAAAAGAGTAAACGCAGACAGCACTTGGTGTGTTTAGTGTATAGTCGTAGCTGCTTGAGTGTACTGAGGATTTAATGCTGAAAATGTTCACTCTGTTGTTCAGAACTCAGTTCAGATATAAATATATAACATATTTAATAGAACATATAAAAATGGATTTAAGCACAATGCAGACAGCTATATGGAATTCATAAACACAGAGGCACGAATAGGAATGCTACATTTCTAAACTTCTGACTTAACTTGAGACCTATCAACAAGGTCTTAAGATCAGCACATGACATCACGTCAACATAATAACGACCCCAAACACACCATCATAATGACAACTGTCTTGCTGAAGGTGATTGAGTGATCAAGTATGTCTCCAGACATGAACCCTACTGAGAACCAACAAGTAGAAGGTGGATAAGCTTCAAATGTCTTACATCCAGCAGCTCTGTGATGTCATTATGTTTTGACATGTTTACTTAGGGTGTACTCACTTTCATTGCCAATTATTTAGGCAATAATGGCTCTATGTTGAGTTATTTTTTGAGGACAGTAAATTTGTACTGCTAAACAAGGTGAACATTGACTTCTCTAAAATATAATAAATAAGTTTCATTTCTATAGTATTGTCCCTTGACAATATTATTGTCAATATATTAACTTGTTATTAATCGCAACTTAATCGCACATTTTTATCTGTTCTAAATGTACCTAAAATTTATACTTTTCAAGTTTTTAATACTTTAATCAACATAGGCATGGGAAAAAAATGGGTGCTTTATGCAAATGTATGTTTATTATTAATGAAACCATACTTAACATAGAGCATAAAGACAAAATATTCTTGTAAAAATTGTAAAGTAATTATGATGTTTTAAATTATGTCAATCAACAGGACACCAGACTTTTGCTAGGTTTTCACATGGATGGTTTTAATTGCTGGATGTGTGCATCAGGGCGGATTTTGGTGCTTCATTAGAGACTTTGAATAACAATGGTCAAAAAGAAATGCGTGCTGTGTTAATCGTGCATTAATTTTGACATCCCTAATATACACTGAACAAAATTTTAAACGCAACACATTTTTATTTTGGCCCCTATTTTTCATGAGCTGAATTCAAAGATCTAAGACTTTTATATGTACAGAAATGGCCTTAATTTCTCAATTATTGTTCACAAATCTGTCTAAATCTGTGTTAGTGAGCACTTCTCCTTTGCCGAGAGAATCCATCCACCTCGCTGGCCACAATAAAAGGCCACTCTAAAATGTGCAGTTTTATCACACAGCGCAATCCCACAGATGTCGCAAGTTTTGAGGGAGCGTGCAAATGGCATGTTGAATGCAGGAATGTCCACCAGAGCTGTTGCCTGTGAATCGAATGTTCATTTCTCTACCATAAGCAGTCTCCAAAGGCATTTCTGAGAATTTGGCAGTACATCCAACCGGCCTCACAACTGCAGACCACGTGTAACCACACCAGCCCAGGACCTCCACATTCAGCATCTTCACCTCCAAGATTGTCTGAGACCAACAATTGGTTTGCATAACCAAAGAATTCCTGAGGTTTGTCCTCATCGGCGTATACAACAGCGTGTTCCAGTTCCTGCCATTATCCAGCAACTTCGCACAGCCATTGAAGAGGAGTAGAACAACATTCCATAGGCCACAATCAACAACCTGATCAACTCTATGCGAAGGAGATGTGTTGCACTGCGTGAGGCAAATGGTGGTCACACCAGATACTGACTGGTTTTCAGAAACCCCCCAGACCCCCTAATGCAGTAAAACTGCACATTTTAGAGTGGCCTTTTATTGTGGCCAGCGTGAGGCACACCTGTGCAATAATCATGCTGTCTAATCAGCATCAGCACACCTGTGAGGTGGATGGATTATCTTGGCAAAGGAGAAGTGCTCACTAACACATATTTAGACAGATTTGTGAACTATATTTAAGAGAATAGGCCTTTTGTTTACATAGAAAAAGTCTTAGATCTTTGAGTTCAGTTTATGAAAAATGGGGGCAAAAACAAAAGTGCTGCATTTATAATTGTGTTTAGTATATGTGTGTGTATGTGTGTTTGTATATTTATTTTATTACATTTATAGTTTCTAGGTAACAATCTACTAAAACAGGCATGGTATAATATTAGTTGCCACTTTTTGGGGTTTCCATGTGGGACCATCCACTGCAGCAAAAAATGAGTCACAAGTGCAGATGAACATCATGAAAAATGATGTTGAATCAGTGACTTCTGACAAAGATTAATAGGAAGAAACTGGGTCTGAATGCACAAGGAAGTGGGTAGCACTGAACAAGCACTAATATTAACTGAGAGGACACAACTATACACTCATACAAAGAGAACGAAAGGAGGTAGTCATATAGAAAGACAGTTATAGAAGGTGGAGAGGTGGCCACTTGTACACATGGATAGACACACACACACACACACACACACACACACACACACACACACACACACACACACACACACACACACACACACACACACACACACACACACTTTAGTTATCTGATGTGAAGACAGGCTGAAAGAACTGTCCATTTGCCCGTCAGCTTGAAGAGATGTCTGTGAACAACTGTGACAGGAGGCAGTGGGTATGTGTATATATATGTGTGCATGTGAGTAGTGTGTTGTGTGTGTTTATGATTAAAAGAGTAGATAGCAGAATGTTGAGATCTTATGAGAAGCAGAAAACAGACAATTTGCTAAATATTGCCTTTATTACGTAATAGAATATATATCATGGAAAATGTCACTTAATAACATGAGATATTTATAAAGATCTGCTTTAGAAAAAGTTATTTTATCCTGAATGCACAGAGCATCTATCTGGCACCTAAGAATCTCAAGTAAATTCCAGTCACAGGTGAAACGAAGTCAGACTTTAGGAATCAAAGCATGGACGACGGCAGCCCGATCCTGTATGAATTGATGTTGGCTTCTTTGGCCCCAATATGTCACAGCTGACCCATCAACTTTGCACTTCTCTCTTTTTCTTACTCTCTCTCTTTCTCTCTCTTATGCTGTCTCACAAACCCAAAGATGAAGGTAGCCCTCTAAGTGACCCAATTAGCTCTAAACTCCTGCTTTCCCATGTTTCATCTGCTATGAATTTGCTCCGTCTGTAGAAATGTGTTTTTTAAGGTCTTTCACCCTAAAAGAGAGGGTAGGAAGTTTTATTTCCTTCAGCTGAGACAGGAATAGCACTTCATCAATGTTCTGAAACAAGACTGATGGCGAACACGCTGACGTGTCGGGTTTATGTGTCTGTAGAGCCACTATAATCATAACTTTAATGGTTTTTTATTTCAAATGCCATTATTTGATCATGCTATGGCCAGGTTGGCATTTTGTGCTCTTCAACCAACAATAAATCTAAAAAAAACTTTAAAATAGGCACTTTTGTTACTTTTCACATCTTGTATAACCTTTTCCATCTATTTTTTTTATTAATAATAGTGTACAACAAAAAAAAAAATTTCATTCATCTGTTTCATTTGGTGTGTGTTCTCTCAGCTGTCTAAACTTGCTTTGGAAATGGATTTGAACAAGTGCTGGAGCAAGTTGAATGCATCAGAAAAAAAGCCAGATTCATTATTCAAATCCATCCAGCCTAGTATATGTTTATATATTAAGTTATTCAGACATATCTAGTGAAATTGTACGTATCTTGACCCAAATGTATGTTTGCCCTTTCACATTGCATTAAGACCAGCTAAATATTAGCTGCTAATCCATGTCCAGGATTTGAAGAGCCTCAGTGCTCATAGATTATTCTTTATGATTCTTTATGGAGGCGTGTCACATCGCTTCATTTACCAGTAATAGCCATAGTTACATTTAACTGTAATGTTTAGCAGCAATAAAAATCAGCAAACCAAAGTATTAGTGTCTTTTGTGACGTGGGGAGCTGAGCCTGTACATTATTAGAAAGAGGATGGAGAGAGAAGTGAACTGAGAAGAGCGTTTAACATTTTAAGATTCCAAATGCAAAGGACTCATTTGCATGTACAATCCTGTGCACAGTTAGTGGTCGTTTTGCGGGTGGCTTACAAAGAACCACCTGGGGACTGATGTCATTTAAAAGGTACAGAAAGGAAATAATATGGAAAGAATGTGCTAAATATTCTAAACAGGCACAGTAAATTTGGATGCAGTGGCACAGTGATGCAACATGCAGGTATTTTATTTATTTATTAGTTTTTCTGTATTCTCTTCTTACTTCATGGTGGACTGGCAACTCTAAATTGCCCCCAAGGTATGAATGTGTGCGCATGATGTCCTGCAATGGAATGGTGTTTCGGCTGTATTTTCCTCCTTGCACATAGTTTTCCTTTGATGGCCTCCATATCTAGTTTTTTATCGAGCAGGATAAAAAAAAGCTTACTAAAAATGTATGTAATTAGGGGGTCTACTTTGGGCCATTTATGAACAAGTACTGGGTAGGCCGAATGAAACAGCACAATAGATGTGTGTGGTAAATATTCTCGACATCTGAAATCTCTAAAAGCATCTGGGGAAAAATTTATCTAAACTGAAACACAAGTATTACACACATTCATGATGATGAGATGTCCTGTTCAAAAGATGGCATGTTATGTGTAGGCATAAGGTTAATAAGGTATATTGTATGAAAGAGTACATTTTCAAGGGCTTTAAAAAAAAATACATTCAGCATTAAAAGTGCAGTGGAACCGATTTTACCACAATAATACCAAGAAATAGTTCTAAGAAACTCAGTTTCCAATTACAAAGTAATTCCCAGTACCTTTCTCATTATTAAGACCAAAGGTCTTTTAAATTCTCAAATTTGATTAATCAGAGCATATCGAGTCATCCTCTCTAACAGAAGTAGTCAGTCTTGCATTAATTCAGCTGCAAGGCAAAGCGCAGATTTATATTGATGCACTTGTACTAATACATGATCATTTCTGTTTTAATCACTCATTCCCAAGGATTTGCATGGCAGATATTTCAATCTAAGCCCAATATCAAAGATAAAAAATAAGATTGTACTTTATTTCGAGAGAATATAAACTAAAGACTATTGAAGGATTGAAGGTTTATTGGAGCGTAAAGGTGAAACTAATAACAGCACATCTTGAAGCATTTCATTCTTTACATTTTTATTTTGTCTTTAAGTAGCAAAAACATGCTTCCACAAATGTAAAACCTGCCCTTTTGGTCTTACTAATTAGCGCATGCTATCGCCATTGCTGGTGTGGCTTGGGAAATTGCTTTGTGGGTTCAGAATTAATGACTTTGCATTAAGTATTCTGGAACTTCAACTAGAAGCTATTGATTTTGTAAACCAAACATACCAAACTAATATGTGTTGTTTTGCCAAGTTTGGGAATCACCTTAAATTGATTTAGACTTACCATGTATTTACACACAGACACACAGACATACACAAACACACACACACACACACACACTAGCTAGTAAATCGGGACCTATGCACATGTATCTCATATCCTATGTGTCTCTCAGTTCATGGTTGATCATAAATTCTGTCATGGTAAACATGTTTGCTTGTAAATTTTCACTTATCTGAAAAAGGCTCTCAGCATCCAATCAACCCCAGTGTCCTTCACCAAATACAAAATAACTACTGTAAACAGGAGCCTCTATCGAATTATCCTCTGAATCATATTGAGAGCATTGCATTATCAAGGTTGCGTGTGAATGTCATAGCCACCGCGAAGCTATTTGTGCCGGAGCGTTTGTGTTCATTACTGAGGGATATTTGCACTGTCATGGTTAATAAGAGACTCTCTTATTCTCACTTAACTACTCAGCATCACCATTAATTTGAGTGGCTTTGGCTTAAGTGGGGGATACTCACTGAAGCAGTGCGTTCATGTCGCAGAATCTCTCAACCACAGATGATCTCTTGCTGTTGGTGACTCTCGTGTTATGCCCTTACATCTTTAATAACCCTCCATCTCTCTCCATCTGCCCCTCTCCTAAATCCTCTCATTTCCCTGCTGTCAGGATGCATCTACAGGCTGCTAAGCTGCTTCTTAAAGTTTCATTCACTGTAGCTCTGGTAATGGAAAACTTACAGTGGCACCCTTCATAAAAATGAGCAAAAATGATTCATCCAAATGATCCTTTAAAATATAAGAGAAAATACCTATTTGTGCTCTAGCAAATAAACATTCAGATTAGAACTACTTTAAATGGCATTTTCTCTCAAGTATATGTGCAAACATGATTGATATCCCTAAGCAATAGTTAAAAAAAAAAAAGACAGTTAAATACTCTATATGCTAATTTCTCCAAATGTATTGGGACATCCTGACGAATAAATCAACAAAAACTCTAAATGCATAGAGATTCATATGAAGTCCCATCTCCATCCTCCACCCCCCTTTGCTGTTGTAACAGCTCTCATTCTTCTCAGAAGGCTTTCCACAATATTTTGGAGTGTTTCTGTGCAAATCTTTGCACTTTGATCTAGTACAGCATTTGTGAGGTCAGGCACTGATGTGGGATGATATGGGAATATTGATCACGGCTTTATGCAGGCCAGTAAAGTTCTTCCACCATAACTCATCAAGCCGTGTTGTTATATACCTTGCTTTGTGCACTGGAGCACAGTCATGATGGAACTAAAAAGGACCTTCCCTAAACTGTTTTTACAAATTTGAAAGCATAGAATTGTCCACTGTCTTAGTACTGTCTCCTTTCCCTGAGAGTAAATGACCCAGCACAAACCCTAAAAAACAGACCCATTCTTCCTCCACCAAACTTTATAGTATAATTACTAAGCAGGCAATGTTCTCCTGGCATCATCCTAACCCAGAATTGCATATTAGACTTACCTATTAACAGAAAATCTACACAAAACACATTTCCACTGTTTCAGAGTCCAGTGATGACATGCTTCACACCAGTCCATTAGATGCTTGGAAGTGTACTTGGTGATGTGAGGCTTGCATGCAGCTGCTTGGCCTTGGAAACCCTTTCAACAAAGTTTAGTTTTTGTGGTGATATTAATGTCAGTGGAAGTTTGGAACTCTTCAGCTATGGAATCAGCAGAGCGTTAGCGATTTTACGCACCATGCGCTTCGGCATTCTTCCACTTTCCAATAATAATACCTACATTTTACTCTAGAATATCTAGTGGGGAGGAAATTTTATTAAACTTATTGCATTGTATCACAGTACCATACTTGAATTCACTGAACTCTTCAGCATGACTTGTTTATTTCACAAATGTTTGTAAATGCAGATTGTATGGGTGCTTGTATTAATACCTACAGCAATAGGTCCAGTTGAAACACCTGAATTCATGAATAAAGAGTTGTGTTCCAATACAGAGTCCATATAGTATATATAAATATACATTATATTGACAAAAGTTCAGATTTTCATTTCATTTCCCTCGCTCCTTATACGCATGATTTATCATGGGTTTTGTTAAGACATTTGTTAACAGTCAGCAAATCTTGTTACCTTTTATGTTACTGGCATCCATGTCAGTTGCTATTGTTACCATATAGAGATTTTTCTTCAACATCAAATCTTGTCAAATCTTCAATTTGTTTTCAAAATTCGGAATATTTGGAAGGCTATACTGTTTTTGCATTCAGGGTGTATGTAAATGCTGCTTTACACATGTAAATTCTGTACAGCCTAATTTTATTGTAAATTATTAAAATTTTACATTTATATTTTTGGCATATAGCAGACGCTCTTATCCAGAGTAACAAACAAAATAGCATTGAATAATCTATCAATGAATAAATTAACACTGATTCACTGTGTTACTTTGTTGCAATCTTAATCAATTCTTATTTTTTTAATGACAAAACTTTTAGTTTTGTGTGATTTGTTTGTTTTTCTGTTCAGCACCTATGAGACGAATAAAATGTTTGTCTTAGTAACTGTGGCTCTTGAAAGTACATCACAAACCTTTGCTAAGTTCTGGCAGACAGTCTACATCAGCAGTTTAGAAGATTTTGTAACAGGAAAACACTTGCCCAGTGTACAAAGCCAGTCACAATGTGGTATAAACATATTCTATTTTTAAAAAACATGGCCTGTTGGCTTAAAGAAATCATTTTTCCAGATGTATAAATTCAGGCTAAATTGCCCTTGAATCGTTCATAAATCAAGATGATGCTTGTGTAGCCAACCATGTAGTTCTTTTTTTGTCTGGTGTATTTTTATACTTTACGTTTTGGTTCATTTCATTGAAAATGAAAATTCATTCCTGTACACCATTTCTCATTCATGGTTTAAGAAGATAACTCAGAATAACACTCTGCATAACACACGTGATTTGATTCTTTAAAGGAAGTAGAAGTTTGTTGATGTGATAGATGACTGTTGCATGTTGGCTGTGATTAGACCATAGTATTTTATAAGGAGAGTTGTGACTCGGAAAAAGGAAAAGGGTACGGACGAGTGGTGCACAGTGTATGTCCTAATCTTACTGCTATGTCTGTGTAAGCAGATGGACTAAGCAGAATTAAGAGTTTTTTTTTTTTTTATTAACTTCTAATCCTGTCTCGTACTGTATGATCCCTGCGAGCCATATGAAACTATGAATCATTCGTGGAAGAATCTGGAAAGAAAAAAAAAGATTGAAACCTAAAATAGCATGACTCTCTCAAACCTGCAGCGAGAATGGGGTTTTAAAAATAATCACAGAGCAGCGTAAGAATCAGACACAGCTGCTGCAAAGAAATGTCTTCTACATATAGATTAAGGCAAAAACACAGTAACCTGCAATGGTTATTCAACTAAAACCGGCTCTCACTTGTGTGACATGAATTTTACCATTACAAAAGAATATCAATATTAATCAGAATTAAATCTAGCTCAGTGCTAACACTCATTCACTAGCAGAGTTAGCATTTCTAGTTTATCTGTGTTGGGTGTGGAGGTAGGGGCAGGTGCACATATCGTTTATGTGAGTAAACATAATACACTAAGGACAAGAGACAAAACAAGAAAAGTGAATACAAAATGTAAACAAGACACACATCTGGTGCAATGATACCAAGAAGAAAAGATAAAAGCTAGACTCTGAGTACTGTAGGTGTGACTAAAATACAAATGCTAAGCGAAATGAGTATACATAAAGTGTAAAGCAGTCAGGTAATGTAAGTGTCATACTCATGTTAAATGCAGTGGCTGATCAGAGACAATCCTGAGGTTTGGCTCAAGGTTCAGTTTACAGTACTTTTGTGGTCTATTGGCCATCACACATGTGTGTGCTAAACATCCCATAACAGATTTTATCCATTCCATGCTGTTTTTAAAAGCTCTACTGGGAAAGCTTTTCACTAGATTTTGGAGAATGGTTGTGTGTATTTTTAGTGTTAGTGAAGTCAGATATTGTTTTCAGGGGAGGAGGTCTGGAGTACAGACTGCATTCCAGTTCACCTTAAAGGAGCTGTGTTGAGGTCAGGAAACTGAGAAGTTCTTCCACACCCTTCTTGTCAAACCATGGTTTCATGGAGCTCATTTTGTGCAAAGGGATATACTGGAACATGGATAGTAATTCAGTCCAAAAATGTGCCATTACCTCAGTTTATTGAAGATTGTATTGGCACTCATTTTTACCCTGCTCCAAAAACAGAATTTTAGTTTGTCATTTTTGCTCCTGTAGTGTAATTTATTTGTAACTGCATTACTGGATAAGTGTTGGATAGTTTGTCTGGTCTGTGGTAAATGTTCCAACTTTATTTATTGATTGCACAGCACATGTATTGAAACCTAGCTGCTGTGTGTGTGTATGTATGTATGTATGTATGTATGTATGTATATATATATATATATATATATATATATATATATATATATATATATATATATATATATATATACAAACCAGATAAAAAAAAAAGTTTGGACACTGTACAAATTGTGAATAAAAACAGAATGCAATGATATGGAAGTTTCAATATTTCCATATTCAATATTTTATTTAGAATACAACATAGATGACATATCAAATGTTTAAACTAAAAAAAATTATCATTTTAAGGAAAAACGTAAGATTTTAAATGTCATGGCATCAACACATCTCAAAAAAGTTGGGAGAAGGCCATGTTTAACACTGTGTGGCATCCCCTCTTCTTTTTATAACAGTCTTCAAATGTCTGGGGACTGAGGAGACAAGTTGCTCAAGTTTAGGAATAGGAATGTTGTCCCATTCTTATCTAATACAGGCTTCTAGTCGCTCAACTGTCTTAGGTCTTTGTCGCCTCTTCCTCTTCTATGCAGCCATGATGTTGTAATTGATGCAGTATGTGGTCTGGCATTGTCATGTTGGAAAATGCAAGGTCTTCTTTGAAAGAGATGACATTTGGATAGGAGGATATGTTATTGTAGAACTTGGATATACCTTTCAGCATTGATGGTGCCTTTCCAGATGTGTAAGCTGCCCATGCCACACGCATTCATGCAACCCCATACCATCAGAGATGTAGGCTTCTGTACTGAGCGCTGATAACAACTTGGGTTGTCCTTATCCTCTTTAGTCCCAATGACATGGTGTCCCAGTTTTCCAAAAAGAACTTCAAATTTTGATTTGTCTTACCACAGAACAGTTTTCCACTTTGCCACAGTCTATTTTAAATGAGCCTTGGCCCAGAGAAAATGCCTGCGCTTCTGGATCATGTTTAGATATGGCTTCTTTTTTGACCTATAGCGTTTTAGCCGGCAACGGCGAATGGCACGGTGGATCGTGTTCACCGACAATGTTTTTTGGAAGTATTCCTGAGCCCTTGTTGTAAATTCCATTACAGCAGCATTCCTGTATGTGATGCAGTGGCGTCTAAGGGCTCGAAGATCACGGGCATCCAGTATGGTTTTCGGGCCTTGACCCTTATGCACAGAGATATTTGGATGATATTATGCACTGTAGATGATGATAACCTCAAACTCTTTGCAATTTATTTCTGAGAAACTCCTTTCTGATATTTTTTCACTTTTTTTTGCTGCAGCATTGGGGGAACTGGTGATCCTCCGCCCGTCTTGACTTCTGAGAGACACTGCCACTCTTAAAGGGGCTTTTTTTATACCCATTCATGTTGACAACTGACCTAATAAGTTGCAAATTGGTCCTCCAGCTGTTCCTTATATGTACATTTAACTTTTCCGGCCTCTTTTTGCTACCTGTCCCAACATTTTTGGAATGTGTAGCTCTCATGAAATTCAAAATGAGCCAATATTTGGCAGGACATTTCAAAATGTCTCACTTTTAACATTGAATATTTTATCTATATTCTATTGTGAATAAAATATAAGTTTATGAGATTTGTAAATTATTGCATTCCTTTTTTATTCACAATTTGTACAGTGTCCCAACTTTTTTGAAATCGGGTTTGTATATATTAAGCACATTGCAGCACTGACTGGTACAGAGTGTGTAATCATGCAATATGTGTGATAGAGTTTGTCCATGTGGATGAAATGTGTTATGTAAATGTCCATGATTGCGGGAAGAGACACGTGTTGTGCAGTTGTTGGTAAAAAATCCCTGACAGGGTAGTGTGATACAGTCTAATGAAACATGGGGTTACTGCTGACACTACTGCAAATAGTTCGTTTTTCTTTATTATTGTAGAAATATGATACACTTTTGTCATAACAATAATTACATTTGTATTTATTAAGAAATTATATTGCACTTTTTATCCTTTTACTGCTACATATTATGATTTTAAATGCCTGTGTAACAAGTTAGTTCTTGTTATCAATTACATCATTGGAGACAGAAACAGTTGCTTTGCTACCAATCTCTTTTTAGTTCACTTAAAGTTAATAAGACAGATAAATGATTTTTGTAATGGTACCGACATCCTGAAGACGTTCCTATGCAGGAAAACTGTTTTAAAGCTCTAAAAAAAAAAAAAAAAAAAAAATCTACTGACAGGAAATATCTCTATCACCAGTTACATATTTTTCTTAAGAATAACATGTTCTTTTAATGTACCCTTTCCTTTTCTTTTTTAAATTTTATTTAAAGACAGTAAAAAATAAATAAATAACATGTTTTTAAGATCTGAAAAATTGGATTATGTAGGTCCATCATTCAAGTCCCTGGGAATTAGCGGTTAGTATCGAAACAACAATATAATACACTTAAATTAATATAAACCTATGATTTACCTCAAAGCCGGAACTCCAGTTCTCTATGTCAGAAAATAATAATCGTCTTTTGACTAATCCGATTTGAGAATTCATCAGCATTGTTCAATTCAAAAGTCTGGTGCAGTCTGGTTTAATAGCGTCGATGCATTGTGTCACGATTATGGCTCTGGACTACACAGTCCCTGAACAGCACATGCCACTCTTCACTTACACCTGTTTCTTATTATACATAGATTGCACACCTATTTATGTTTGAGTTTTTGTGTTGTTATCATCACGCTTTTGTTGATGCTTTCATGTTTATTTATTTATTTTTTTTATGTTCATGCATTTTTTTTAAAGTATTTTTATTGATATTTTACATACTATAACAATTTCAATAAAAAAAAGGAACAAAATGAATTTTTGTTTCAACAGATCTCCCCACCCCCCACCTTCATGCATTTTCATGTTTGTCCCAACCTTGTGCCTAGTCCTTGCCCAGGTTATTATGGCATTCAAGGGTTATGTATATAGTGTTCGTTTACATAGTTTTTGATGTTTTTGGTTTGCACTTAAAAAAGTCTCAGTTATTGCTTAAAAATGTGTATATAAGTTTGGAATATGATCAGTCACAAGGACATGCATAGTAAGAAAGGTTATTGTGTATTATTTTTTATAGAAAATCAAACTGTTCACTGTGAAAAATCCATAATGCTTTGTTGACATCCTCTAAACTTTCACTAGACTTTTTATTATAGCATCTACAATGTAATAATTACAGTATTTATGGCTGCCTGTCAGGGATTGTTTAAACAGTGCCACTGAAAAGGTCACAAATAAAATACACAGCTTTTAATTCTACTGAGAAATAGTCTGACTCAGCTCCACTGGAGACCAAACTTAATTGATAGCCGCAAAAGGCTTGACAAATGAATCCCTGATCTGTGGAATCTGTTAACAACCAGTGGCAGCAGGTGGACAGAATCTGATTAGTGATCCTCACTGATGATCTCATTAAGTCTTTCAGTAATTCAGCCATGGTTAAAAAAAAAAAAAAAAAAAAAAAAAAAAAAAATTCCCCAATAATAGGTGAAAAATGTAATGTAACACTAACTTATTTGACTGCGTAAAGAAGCTCAGCTGTGTGTTTGTGTGTGTGTGTGTGTGTGTGTGTGTGTGTTCCGTAATGACACGAGTTCCCCATACATTCTCCAAGGGGTATGCTGGCAGAAACACACACATACACACATAAACACACACACACACACACACACACACACACACACACACACACACACACACACACACACACACACACACACACACACACACACACACACACACACACACACACAAACACACACACACACGTCATCTACACCAGCTGTCCTCACAGACATTGGCACTAAAGCATTAAAATTAGCATTAGAGCAGAAAACACTGGTCCCTGGTCTCATTTGGTGGGTGCCTGTGTATCAAGAGGAGCGAGCATGCAGGTCACGCACTGTGCGACTCTCATGTTGCCCTGTAGGGATGGTTTTAACCACAACAACCTCCAGCAAACCTTCAGTTAGTCACCTTGCTGTGCGCACGACAGGAATGGAAAATAACCTGACAAAAGCACACAGACCGAAATCCAAAATAGCAGCCATTAATAACCTTACCATGTGAATCTCCATGACTCATGCTGGGTATAACATGCTCTCTGATTTTTGCTTTTGTCTAGCAAAGTCTGGACTAAATATAGATATTATATAGACCTTGTCCTGTATTTTGAGTTGCTCTGTGAGTCATTTGTGACAGAGGTGACTGTATATGAGGATGACAGGAAAAGCTTATGAACTGTTACTTCGAATATCAGGTTCTTATTATCTTCTTGACTCACTGTTCCACAGAATGTCAAGGGGGTTTTGAAAGTGGGGGTGTGTGGGAGAGTGTCCGAGGCCAACTTAATGCAAAAGAACAGTAACGGATTAAATGACCAGCTACTATTTTTTATTTATTGCCCAATTTTAAAGTCAATACAACTTTATTTGCATAGTGCTTTTAACAGGAGACATAGCAGCTTTACAAAAATTTGATTCTGATGGCTAATGAGGAAGCCAGATGCAAAAGCGGCAAGGAAAAACTCCTTGAGATGCCATGATGGCTGCTGCTAATGCTGCCTTTCATCAACCCATATCGCCAAGCCCCAGTATCGCCAAGCTGCCACTCCTTGGCTTCCGAGCAAGGCCCTTAACCCTCTGTGCTAGAGGGGGTGTATCATGGCTGACTTTGTGCTCTGACCTCAGCTTCTGAGCAAGCTGGGATTTGTGAAGAAAATAATTTTACTGTGCTGTAATATATATGTGACATATAATGTCTATTCTGTTCTAAAGATCATGCAGTGGTTTTTATTATTGTATAAATATAAATAAGATACAAACAGTCATATGTCCTTTTCTGAACCATGGCACACAGGTTCACACCTATAGTATCTATGTAAGATTATTTACTTAAGCACGGGTGAGACTCTTGGGACAATTATTTATGATATTTACATCCATTACATTTTAAAATGAGTAAAAAGGACTGAAATATCTAAGCCTTTTATTTGGTAAAATTAAAACATAATGTGAACTAACAACCTCTTGTTCATAATAGTCACCAACGTTCTGTACTATCGATGTTCTTTTACTTCTTCCCCTTGTTCTGCCTTTATCAGTATGTCCTTGAGCTACTGTGATTCCAGAGAGATTTCTTTATTTTTCTAATGGAGAGTGCTCATCAGAAAGCACAGCATTCTCCACAAGTCACCTCGAAGCCTTTTTAATATGAAAGGATCTGTATTGCAGGACGAAAAGCGTTGATGCAAGTGCAGAGAACAAACACGTTCCAAACGACCGATGAAAAGAAGGACGACGCAGGTTATGAACAACTGCCCACAACGAAAACAAGCAACCAAAATACAAAACACGGTCCAGAAAGAGTAAACCAGACACACAGAATACAAATAGGATAGTGACAAATTACCCAGAACCTCAGGAAAATACACGGCAAGACTTTGCAACAGGAAGTTCTTCTGCAGTCCTTATAAAGAGCTGAAAGCAGAAACAGAGAAGTGTGAGTGGGCTGACTGATCAATATGCTGAAGAATGCTGGAAGTGTTACTGGAGTGTGATTAAGGTGTGATTAAATCTGAAGGATCTTCATCACCTTTCCATTCCTGCATAGGCTAAGAGCACCATAGAACTGATGATCTAAATAAAACTACATTTACTCACTGTTGGAGAGAAATAATGAGAACAAGTAACCATACCCATCCTAAATTTAATCAACCATACCGTGTCATACTAGTTGGCTTTCTGAGGTTCCTGCTAATGATCTTTCCAGACTTTTGTATTCATTTGTTCAGTCTGTTAGCAGCTCCTGCTTTAATGCCACTGTCCTGACATTCTACTGCATAAAAATGACCCTCAGTCACAAACAACCTATGTGCATAAATTAAAGGAACTGAGCTTAATCAAAAAGTAGTCTGCTCTATCATTTTTTCATAGCAATAAAATGTCATTGTTTTTTTTGTTTTTTTATAAAAGTGATGTTGATATTGAAATGCATGTTTTACTGTACTAACAAAAATGAGGTCTTGTCACAGCCAGCAACTATTCCCATTGCCTTTGAAACAACATTCCCAATTGAGTAACAGCATTTTCCATTTCTATTTTAGCTCCTTTATACTTTATCTGCATGGAGTAACTAATGTTTAACTTGAGAAGGTCTGCATGCGTGAGGAATTCCAGAAAGCTGACCCAGGATTCATTAATGTTAGTAAAATATGTTTAAAGTGAAGCTACATCACCATTAGCCTGATTGATTAAACCCCATGTCATGGCCGGCAGAAGACAAATCCTGACTAATGAGTAATCCTGTTCTGTGTCTTAGTAGATTTAGAGCACAAGGCAAAAATACACCCTGGATGAGACAGCAGTCTATCACAGGGCCTGACATACACTTATTCACAGACCCCCCGGACAACTGAGGTGAGACGAAACAGGAATGATACATGCAATTCCACAAAGACTGTAACTGAGTCTATGGATTGGTGGAGAGGTTCTTAGATCTCCAGATACTCCCAATTAAGCTGTGGGAAAAAAATCTCTTTACCCTATTCTGCATCTGCTTTCTGATCAGTGGGGCATGTATCATACAGCTCTAGTGGAACCAGGTGTGCTTCCTTGTAAACGAACCCAACAACTGCCACTGACTCGTCTTGATTTGGTATAGCTTTTCTTCAAGGTTCTTCAGGATTGTGCAGCTCTTAATAAATCCAGCAACCCTGTTGAGAAATCTCATCTCCTCTGCCTACACTCACATTCTTATTCAGTTGCTTTTCAATCTAAACTCTAAAAAATGCAACATTCACAGTAATATTTTAAAAGTGAGATTTTTTTTTTTATTGCAAGGAAAGTGGTATACAAATTATGACCACTCTCCCTACACATTGTTCCCATTTTCTAAAAATGTACAGCAGTTTGCTTGAATTAATGCCTTAAATAAATGTGCAGTCCTGTCTCCATGGCATTGTAGAATGGATTTAATTGCTAGCATGCTGCCAAGATGAATGTTAGACCACATGCAGTCTCTGATTGTGTCTTTTCTTTTTGCATAGTTTTTAAGATAATGAAATGTGTGTGGTAGAATTAAACATTGTCTAGCCCCAGACATAAGACAGTCAGGCAGCTATATATAGACTAACTAAAGGCACTCCTTAGCAAGCCTAGTTTGGAAAACAAACAGAAGCCACGCTTTAAATCTTGATAGTGAGTCAATATAAGAATATTAAAATAAACCTTGTCCTTAAAAAGATTTACATAATTTTTTTTCTCCAACAATTTCACCAGATGTTACTTTAGATATGTAATTGGATAGTATGCAATGGAATTAGCTATTATATGTAACTAATAAAAATATATATCATTTTTAGGTTTAGTGTAGTTGGAACCTGAGCTGCTTTGATTCACATTTAGTAAATGCTTTATCCTTTCAGTGTTGCAGTGGATCCAGAGCTTCTATCTCTGGAATACGTGGAGCATGATATCCCATCCATAATGTTTTTCCACCATGTTCCTGTGTTTGGGCCCATCTTCAACACAACCCTGACCAAGAAAAAGCAGTTAGTGACGATAGGAATGAGAATGAATGAATCAATGAACGTGACTATGAATGTGGCTGCCCTGAAATCCATATTATGAATAAACTGAATGAAGATATGACATAGACTTTCATTTGGTACTTTCCCTTTGATGGGGTTTGAAGGTTATTGAAATAAAAGTACAAGTGGCAGAAGGTTGTCCTTGAGTTACTGTGGTTTCTGTGTTCCCGCCCACAACAACTCGATTCATTTTTCAATTCTGCCAAGAATGTTGTGCTTTTTGATAGTGTATGCTCGCCTTGTTTTTATCATTCCATTCATTTCAAGGAATAACTTGCTGCATTTCTTTCTGCTAAAACCAATATGCAGTCTCCAGGAATTAAAAGCATTCTTTTGCAAGAATGCAAAAGCAAAAATTTTCTTTCTAACTTCAGTAATACACATCGTGATATAGTCTCCCACACCTTTGCTGCATGTCCACTGTCTGTATGAGATAAGAAGGTTTTTGGTTTAACCATGCGAGTAAAAATCTTTACACTGACAGCCAAAGACTGATGAACTCTACTTCTTCGCTATTATAGCACAGGAACTCTTGCCATTTCTCTTTCACCCTCTCAGAATTGATTTCAGCCCTAACCATTTTTGTTGTTTTTATGTTGTAGAATGAATGGCAAAGTGAGGAAAATGCTTTTTTCCAAAGAGAAAACTCTTGCCAATTTGTAGTATAGATTTTTCTTAATAATTAATGAAGTGACCAGATTCTTCGCTAAACACAATATGTCAATGGATTGCTAAGATACATTTTGGTTTTATTTTGGGGTTTTCTTATTTTTTTTTGAGTGAAGCTTTGTGCTACCGAATTTTGCAGCATATACACTATATTAGGCAACGAGCCTTTAAATAAAGATGAATGGGGCGTTCTTTAAAGAATTGGGATCACTTTTTTTTTTCCTCATTGCAACTAAAACAGCAGAAAGGCCACGTTTTGATAAGAATCGCTAACAGAGAGAGGCAGATCGTGCATTTTTTATGAACAGACAAGCCGAATATAAATGCATGTCACAGTGTGACATCTGAAAAGAAAGAAAGTATGGAAAGAAAGAACGTCTGTCATATTATTTGTAAAATATGGTAGCAATAATATTACAACTAGTCATGCATGACAGGCTGTATATAGACTTAGTTATTTTTTATTGATGATGAAACTAAAGATGAAGGTTATTCGTGGCCTTGGAGACTATTTCTCTCTTTATTACCAAAATCTTTTGAAGGAGACAGAATAACACCAATGAGAATCTAATCAGGAACTCTGGGCATTTGACAGTGTGTGTCCATGGTGTTGATGACCTCAAAAATCCTTGTAAATAAATCACCTGCATTGCTCCTCAATAAAAAAAGGAGTTTGTGAAGCCGACAATATGCTGCGTGTGTGGCATACTGACAAATGTTTTGCTGTCTGAAGGAGTGACCTCTCTTTCTCAGAGTAAAACAGCAAAAAGACATATTAGCTCATGAAAATCAATCACCGAAAGCATCAAGCACTAAGACTGTTTTGTTGTTAAGTCACAAAACAAGGAGCAAGAGAACAGAATGAGTAGAACCAGTATACAGCCTCCATTTACACATGCACATGTTTCATGTTTCGTTATGAGATTTTAAATAGAAAATTCTAGAACCAGAACGTCAGCAAGACAAAGGAGTTGATAGTGGACTTCAGCACGATTTATTATTTATTCATTTAAAGTAATGGACCATTTTTTTGAGTAAAGTACATATACAGTGAGGAAAATAAGTATTTAAACACCCTGCTATTTTGCAAGTTCTCCCACTTAGAAATCAGGGAAGGGTCTGAAATTGTCATCGTAGGTGCATGTCCACTGTGAGAGACATAATCTAAAAAAAAAAAACGAAAAATCACATTGTATGATTTTTTTAACTATTTATTTGTATGATACAGCTGCAAATAAGTATTTGAACACCTGAGAAAGTCAATGTTAATATTTGGTACAGTAGCCTTGTTTGCAATTACAGAGGTCAAACGTTTCCTGTAGTTTTTTACCAGGTTTGCACACACTGCAGGAGGGATTTTGGCCCACTCCTCCACACAGATCTTCTCTAGATCAGTCAGGTCTCTGGCCTGTCACTGAGAAACATGGAGTTTGAGCTCCCTCCAAAGATTCTCTATTGGGTTTAGGTCTGGAGACTGGCTAGGCCATGCCAGAACCTTGATATGCTTCTTACAGAGCCACTCCTTGGTTATCCTGACTGTGTGCTTCGGGTCATTGTCATGTTGGAAGACCCAGCCTCGACCCATCTTCAATGCTCTAACTTAGGGAAGGAGGTTGTTCCCCAAAATCCTCTCCTTAATACAGTGCAGTTGCCCTGTCCCATGTGCAGAAAAACACCCCCAAAGCATGATGCTACCACCCCCATGCTTCACAGTAGGGATAGTGTTCTTGGGATGGTACTCATCATTCTTCTTCCTCCAAACACGTTTAGTGGAATTATGACCCAAAAGTTCTATTTTGGTCTCATCTGACCACATGACTTTCTCCCATGACTCCTCTGGATCATCCAAATGGTCATTGGCAAACTTAAGACATGCCTGGACATGTGCTGGTTTAAGCAGGGGAACCTTCCGTGCCATGCATGATTTCAAACCATGACGTCTTAGTGTATTACCAACAGTAACCTTGGAAACGGTGGTCCCAGCTCTTTTCAGGTCATTGACCAGCTCCTCCCATGTAGTTCTGGGCTGATTTCTCACCTTTCTTAGGATCATTGAGACCCCACGAGGTGAGATCTTGCATGGAGCCCCAGTCAGAGGGAGATTGACAGTCATGTTTAGCTTCTTCCATTTTCTAATGATTGCTCCATCATGGAGGGGTCTGACACTACATTTATTAGCCTAAATTAGATGCACCTGTTTGAGGTCATTAGCTGCATAAAGACACCTGTCCACCCCATACAATCAGTAAGAATCCAACTACTAACATGGCCAAGACCAAAGAGCTGTCCGAAGACACTAGAGACAAAATTGTACACCTCCACAAGGCTGGAAAGGGCTACGGGAAAATTGCCAAGCAGCTTGGTGAAAAAAGGTCCACTGTTGGAGCAATCATTAGAAAATGATTGCTCCAACAGGACAGATGGCACAGGACAGCACTAGTCTCTCACACTGCTCTGGTGTGATTTTGGTCCACTCTTCTTCCAGTCTCCTCCACAGTTCAGTGACTGTAGTGGGTTTCTTGGCCATAACTTTGTCGCCAAGGATTTTCCAGAAGTTCTCTGTTGGGTTGAGATCAGGACTCTGGGCAGGCCATGTCATTATTTCAATGTTTTCAGTTTCAAGGAACTGTTTACCCGTTTTGCTGTGTGACATGGAGCGTTGTCCTGCATGAACACTGCGGGATGATTGAGTGATGAACGCAGGGAAGGAACTATATGTTGTTGAAGAAGGTTCTGATAAACATTTGCATTCACTCTGCCATGTAGCTGTATAAGAGGCCCAACTCCTGCTGCAGAAAACATGCCCCAAACCATGACACTTCCTCCTCCACTTTTCACTGACTTCTTTACACACTTTGGGTTCAGTCTTTCTCCAGTTTGTCACCGAACATAATGTTTCCCATTGGACCCAAATAAATTAAACTTGCTTTTATCACTGAAGTGAACTTTGGACCAGTTCTCCTCTGTCCACACAACATGCTCCTCAGCAAAGCTTAGTCTAGCCTTTTGATTCTTTCTGCTAATGAGAGGTTTGGTCACTGCAGAGTGGGCTTTCAGTCCAAATGCTCTTAAACGTCGAGACAATGTATGACGAAACAGATCCTTACCCTGTTCAGCGCTGAACTGGTGAGCAATTCCAGCTGCAGTGTGGAAACGATTGCCCATTGAGATCCTCCGCAGTATCCTATCCTCTCTTGTATTTGTCTTCCGTGGATAACCAGCCTTCTTGGCGGACTTGACTGAGTGTGTGATGTTGTAAAGATTCAATATTCTTGAAATCACAGATTTGAAACGACCAACTTGTCTTGCTATGGCTGATAGGGTCATCCCTTTGGCCTTCATCTGGACAACCTGCTGCCGGAGGCTTTCAGTCACTTTAGAACGGCCCACCATCTTGCAGAGTCAGTGAAACTGGAAGGTAGGTTGCCAGTTAAATAGGGGTTTACAGATAATCAAGGAAATTAGCACCAGGTACCAGATTAACAGCAATAACTGGGAGGTATCTGAAAGTGTTCTCTAATTTTGATCAGTGTGTTTTCTGCAAAAAATGTTTTTTTTGGAAATGCCTTAGTTATTTTGTGGAAAAGGTGTTCTGGTAGCATGGTATAGACAGGACAAAAACTCCCTCAACTGTTGAGCAGTGAAGATGACATTATTTCAGAATTGTTCAATTGTTTATAAATTGTTCTCTAATTTTAATCGCCAGTGTATATATAATATTGTTTTTGACGTTATTTTCATACTTTTTAGTTATACTATACTTTTAATATACTTATAATTTATACTTATTTTATTTTATTTATTGTATTTTATTTTTATCCTTATATTCTATTTCTATTTTTCAGGCTAACATGTTGGACAGTCATAAAAAAACATTCCAAATTATTCTTGTAAATGTAATCATGATGTTTTAAATTACATGTCATCAGGGCACCAAACATAACTGGAAAATGCCAGATAAGCAAACACAAAAAGTTCTAAAGTTTGGTCTTTTAAACATTAGATCACTTGCACCCAAAGCACTCATTAAAAATTAGATGATCAAGATAATAATCTCGATGCCTTCTGTCTCACTGAGACCTGGAATAAACCAAATGATTATATGAGTCTAAACTAGTCTACACCGTCAGGATATGAGCCCCATCAGACTGGTCATGGGGGTGGTGTAGCAACCATTTATAGTGCCCTTAATGTTATTAAAAAATTAGGATTCAGGTTTAAATCATTTGAAGTGCTCGTTCTTAAAGTTGTATTTTCAGACATATATAGGAAACCCCCACTGATTCTCTCTCTTGCCACCGTGTACAGACCCCCAGGGCCCTACGGTGATTTTCTTCAAGAGTTTGTTTGTTTTCTTTCAGACCTCTTGATAAATTTTTATCAAGTGCTTCTTGTAGGATATTTTAATATTCATGTAGATGATGTAAATGATGCTGAAGGACTATCATTTGTGGTCTTATTGAACTCTTTTGGGGTTAAACAAAACATCAACAAACCAACTCATCGTTTAAATCACACACTAGACTTAATAATATCCGATGGAGCAGACTTCACTGATATAGATATTTTACCTCAGAGTGATAAAATCACAGACCATTACCTCATACTGTACACACTACCGGTAGAGAAGATTAGCCATGTTTCACCACACTATCGACTTGGTAGGACTATTGTTCCGACCACTAAGGACAGATTCACAAATAACCTGCCTGATTTATCTCAATTTCTCACTAAACCCATAAATGATAACAACCTTGATGAAATGGCTTACAACATAGACTTTATCCTCACTAGCACATTAGACACCGTTGCCCCATCCGGTTAAAAAAAGTTAGAAAAAAAAACAAAAACACCTGCACCATGGCATAATAGTCATACGCATGCCCTCAAAGACTAGTCTGTAATCTGGAAGGAAAATGGAGGAAAACTAAATTGGAGGTATTTAGAATTGCGTATAAAGACAGTATGCTCAGCTACAGACAGGTGCTAAAAGCTGCTAGAGCTGAGCACCTGAGCAAACTCATAGAAAACAACAAAAACAATCCCAGGTTCCTTATAAGTAGCTAAATTAACAACAAATCAAGTATCTGAAAAAAAGTATTCCATCACAGTTTAGTAATGAGGACTTTATTGTACTTTATTTAAAATTATAGTATTAGAAAAACAATTGTGGAGGTTCAACCTCTGACAGCGTCTCCTGTTCCAATCTCACCTAAAACAGTGTTCTGTATTGTCTAAAGACTATAGTCACAGTCTTGATGTCACCCAAATGAGGATGGGTTCCCCTTTTGATTCTGGTTCCTCTCAAGGTTTCTTCCTCATAACATCTAAGGGAGTTTTTCCTTGCCACAGGATGCTCATCAGGGATAATTGCACACATTTACCTTAACTCTTAAAATTCTGTAAAGCTGCTTTGAGACAATGTCTGTTGTGAAAAGCGCTATAGAAATAAACTTGACTTGACTTGAACTTTTGCTATGTTTCCACACGGACGGTTAATGAGGTGAACTGTACCACTTATAACTTCCATTCGATCAATAAAGACAGTGTAATTTAAGTTAATTTTGGCAAAATGCAGTAAAACACGCCTGTGCGTTTGTCCACCACAATGTGCGCGTCATGGCGGATTTTGGTGCTGATTTGAAACTTGCCGCATCAGTAAAACAAATGTTTAGTGATTACATTTTTCTGTGGAGTTTAATTATTTATTTTATATCTGAGTAAAGAAAGGATGTCATGAATAATATATATATATATATATATATATATATATATATATATATATATATATATATATATATATATATATATACACATTACTACAAAAAGAATTTCAAATACCCAATCAATGTATCGAATAAATGTATATAAAACACCAGCAGAGAAAAGATGTTGATGATTAGGTAAAGAGGAATACATCTATCTCTGTTCTCAGTTATGTTTACATCGCTGACTCCCTCTGTCTCATCCACGTTAACCCCATACTTCTTGTTACTTTCTGCTCAGCTCATAGTTGGCTTCATAAACTAGTCTATGTCTGTGGTGTGTGAGAGCCACGATACACCAGTGGTATTGAAAAAGCCGTGCAATGACAGAAAACAGTTTGATGGGCGTAAATGATGCGCAATGAGAGGAAAAAATATGTCACCAAATAGATTGAAACTAAAGTACCAAGTCTGTTTTGAAAATGTAAGAAGTAGAAAGTACAGATATTTGTGCAAAATTGTAATTAGAAAGAGTAAAAAGTTGCCCAAAAAATAAATAGTGAAGTAAAATACTGATACCAGAAAAATCTTCTTAAGTACAGTATGTAACGAAGCATTTGTACTTGGTTACTTCCCACCTCTGATCATTAGCACCCACATCGGCTGCCACTGCTGTTTTTAATTAGCTTAGTTAAAATTCTGATCATTAGGTCATTAAGGGATTGTGATTTCACAAAAAAACAACAGCAACAGTTTAGAAAAGAGTGTGAGAGAGTGCAAATATATCAAGGTTTAAAGAGCATACTTTGGGGTGATGATCTCTAATCAGAGTTTCTGCCATGACCATCAGCTTTATACTCTGTATAGAAACACTTTAAGGGTTTTTCAGGCCATCTGTAGTTTCGCATCATGCACCGTATCAAAATCTCCTTCGATTTCAATTTAAAGAGTGTTTCAGTTCACACCAGCCGTGTCACAGGCACATTAATGAAGCTCAACAAAATAAAGACCATTATATCAGTTATTCCCTGTCTCACTGTCTCATGACATGGTTTTTAATGAGTCATTTTATGATTATAGTTCTACAAGAGCAAGCAAGACTTATGAGCAAATGTGAGCCCTTCATTTATTTGCTTTAGGGTACTTTACATTCTGTCTGTTGTGTTGTGCTTCAGTTTAAATGTTGTGCTATTTAAATAACCATGCAATTACTATTGAGTATTGACGAGATTTCCTTGTTTCTTGTGTTCTTTTATTATGCAGTTGTGTATACTGTAGCAGTGTGGGCAAAATAACAGGGGATTGAGTAATTAAGTGTAAATTAGTAAGTGGGCAAAATGATCTGTGGGGGTTATGATATCTTGCAAATAACTGTATAATCTTAAGATTATACATTTATTTATCTGTCACAAAATAATTGAATACTGTAAATTCCAAAACAGGTTAAAATCAAGTGCCCTGTTGTTGTTTCTCTTACCAGTAGCTTGTATAGGAAAGAAGCTGCGACTTGTATGGTGTGGAATTGTCTGTGTTCTTGATGCAAAGTTTGAAGTTTATTTGATGTGGCAGCTCAAAATCCTGGTTAAAACATGCATTCTAAACAATCTGCTTTTTGGCAAATATATTTAAAAGCTCTGGAAGTTTCTGCACATGTATGTTTACATTTATTTAGACACAGTTGTACCAACAGTGATTTATAAGATGTGCCATCAGCGCAAAGGCAATGATCAAAACATTTATTTGGAGACTCTGTAAACCTTAAATGCTAGAGACTAAAGCTGATTAGTACAAGTGCCAAAGTGGTCTCATTAGTAAGAAATCAGAAGACAAATTTAAGTAGGGAGCTACTGTGAAAACAAATATTGAGAAAGCCAAGAAGTAATAAATAAAAAATATAAATGAAAAATCTAAGAAAAAGAAAACCTTGAAATCATCAACAGGTTGGTCTTAATGTGAAATGAACAGAGGCCTTTGTACATAAAATACAGGCTATATACTGTATGGACCTTTCCACTTCAACCAGTAAATTGCACCAAAAATGCACCAAAATCAACTCTGGGTAGTATTGTCATCTACTAGCTCTTTCTCATTTAATAGAGAGACAATACATCAATATAGTAGTGAAAAATGCACCATTTTCTTTTTTAGTCTTACATGAGTTTTTAGCAGTATTAGCTTAAGCCCACTTGGTAAAATATAAACGAATGACCTTATAAATCACTGTTTTAAGTGCAAGTGTAAATTAGTAAATGGAAAGAATTATCAGTGGGGGGAAATGATAGCTCTAAAACGAGATTTATAAAATTTATTATTAAACATTATCCAATAATATATTTGTCTAAAAAAAAAGAAAATATTTATAATTGATAAGTGAATGCTGAAAATTCCAAAACAGCTGAGGCGTGTATAGTGTAGTTCTTAATGCAAGGCTTGACATTTATTTGACGTGGCAGCTGTAAATCCAGGGTAAGGCATGAATACTGAATAATCTGCTTTTTTGGCAAATGTATTTGAAAGTAGCTTTGAAAGTTTCTGTACATGTCTGTCATTTATTCAGTTGGCACACATTTGTACCTAGGGTGATTTATAAGATGTGCAAAAAGCTTAAAAGCAAATGATCAAAAATTTTTTCTTGAAGAATCTGTAAACCTCAAACACTAAAGCTGATTAGCATAAGTGCCAGAGTGGTCTCATTAGTAAACAATCAGAAGACAAATGTAAGTAGTAATAAGAGGTAGGTAAGTATACAAACTACAATCGAAGAAGACAACAAAGTGTTATCTTAAAAATCATCTGAACGGGTATGTCTCAATGTGAAATAAACAAAGATGAAAAGAGTAGATGAATAAACAGCTATATGGACTAGAGGGGAAACTGAAATGCCTGTGCCTAACCCTTGTATTTTTAAAACTTCAACTAGTAAAAAGCACTAAGAATTAGCTTTAGATCAATGAATATACAAATACATATGTATAATTGTTTTTTTTTAAAAACAGTATAAAAAATAAAAGTTTTTTCAGGGTAATGATCAACATTTTCGCTCATGTTTCGCTCATGGTCAATACGCTGACCTTTTTGCTAGGCTAAACAAAATAGTTGCAATAGTTGCAAATTGTTCTAATTTCAGTCCAAACGATTTCATGAATGTTTGAAGGTTACTATAGTAGAACAGTACCAGTAGCCACTCAGGCCTGTAACTATGTAAATCTGTAATCTGTAAAAGGGTCTTTGAATTGTGCTTGCTTTTATGAGCTTTTATTGCTCTGACTGAGGAAACAAATCACACGTTTTGTTACTCACATTATGCATGCTGAATGTGGATAGGTGGGAAATAACTTTATTACAACTTGCAAATTATTACTTGTAAAGGCACCACAAACACAACATTAGATCTCAGAAGAGAACATGCTCAAAATAAGCAGAAATGACAAGACAGTAGTTTTAAATTAGTTTTTTCGCTTCAGCAAGGAGACAAGTATGCGACCTCAATAGCATAGTCACGTGAGAGAATTGCAAGAGGTTATGAAGCATGCAGCAAGTAGGGAGTTATATGAATGTGTTACTCTATAGTCTGAAACGGTCATATAACATCATAATGCTCTGCAGCACAGATGCTGAGCTTGATATCCAGAATAATGGCAAGATCTGTAGCTATGTGTGCTGCATGGGCTTTCCTGGTATCCAGTGGTTATTGACAGGTCCAGCATGGGGCACTTTTTGCCTGTAGGTATGTCCTGGGATGACTGATATAAATTTCCTAGCAGGTATGAATCCTACGATATTGCAAATATAACAAAATGACATCGACATTACATGACAGTTCTGGTGCTTTTTTGTTTTTCATGCGTTTTTTTGTTAAATTTTTGGTTTAATTTCCCCCTTCTTCTCTGTTAGTTCATTGTTTTTTATAGCTGTTCAAGTATTTGCATTTATTGTGTCTTTCTATTACTTAATCCTAAAGTGTTTCCAGTTGATGCTTTTTGTAATTATGTAATATCTTTTGTTTTTTTGGTGAGTGTTTTTTTTTTTGTTTAGTTTTTACAATGTTTGCTTTTGAGAAGGAAGAAACACAAAGCCTTTGTGCATGTGTGCAATGGTTTGCACATTTTTATTATGCGTTCAACGTGACCTTGTAATATAAAGCATTGCATAACCCTAACAGTTTTGTTGTCAAGCTACTGATAGATATTAGATGAAGGGCTAAATCTAATATCACTATATATCAGTACTCTTTTGTTGATGTTCCATCTCAGGTGATGGAAAAAGCTGTGTTATCTGGACAGCAAGTACAGCCCTAGAACTGACCTTTTCGGAACTCATGTGGTCAAGACTGTGAGGGGATGAATCTGAACCTCTGCAGGCTATTGTGTAATCCTAGATATGATGAACACCAAGTCAGAGTGTATTTTCCAGCAAGTAAGTCAGCAAGAGGAAAGATAAGTACCTGATGATTCACAGTGCTTCTTATTTTACAATGCTAGTCCAATATTCAATGTTCTTGTACTTGTATAATCTTGGTATTATTTGTGGGGGGAAAAGTTGTGGCTGGAAAGAAAAATTAATTCTTTATAAATCTTGTCCACAGCTTTTTCATTGCTTGTCCTTTTCATGTTCTTTTTGCAGCTTTTATTTGTCTCTTCATTTAGAGTCATTGCTTTGGACAGCCAGCTGGAAAAATTTCTTGAAATACTGTGAAGATTTCTCTCTCTGCTAAGTCTTTATTGTCTCTTCTTCTCTACTTCATTTGTGCCCATTTTTTCTTGATTTGTTCTCCCCCCATTTCTGCAGCAATGGCTTGAGACTGCATGCTTTGTTATACAAAATATTGCATTGCATAATATCATTGCAAGACATCCAATTATTCTGTTTTGCAGGCATGAATAAGACTTGGTTTGATTAGTATGTGGATCTTCTCCGAGAAGCAGCTCGTCTAAGGTTACTGAGGTTGTTTCCATCAAAGAAGTCAGGAAACTAATGCTAAGCTGGAACTGAAATGTGCTTCTTATAGTCCAGGGAGTGATCATATAGCAATCTTATTTCAGAGAGAAAAAAAACATTCACAAAGAAATTGCAGCACCATTGTTATTTTATCACTTTCAACCCATTGTGATCAAGAGTATTTCATCTAACTGTAATGCCCCCACCTCGGCTATTCAGACATCTCTGTTATGCTAATACCATCATACAGACTGCTCATCAGATGCTCTAAACCAGTTCTAAAAGGTAAAAACCTGGCCAGCAGGAGCCATCTCTGCTCTTCAGGTACATCGGCAAGTGCATTAATGACATTACCATCTCCAAGACCTTCACCACATGTTCCAACCAGAAGCCGTGGATGGCCGCGGCTCGTGCGATGGTAAAGTCTAGAGACTCTGCCTTTAAAGCAGTGGACAAGACGGCCTTATGAGAGCCATCAGAGAGGCAAAGTGAGAGAAAGAGAATCCATGGCCACTTCCAGGACAGAGAAAACATTCAGGCGATCATGAACTACAAGACAACTTCATCTAATTTTGACACTGATGCTTTTCTCCCAGATGCTCTGAGCAACTTCTGCGCCGGGTTTGAGGTGCAGAACAACGTACAATCAGTACCTGTGTTTTCAAGTGCAGAATTAGTGAATATATATTCAGTATAACATATCCTTGCTTCTTGGTATTTGTGCTCCCTCATATTCTTTATTTTGCTCTAGATTATCATCAGCACCTTAAAGTCTCAATTTCTCTTATTTTGCTCTCTCTTTCACTCCAGAGTTGAGAGGTTTGTCAGCCTTGCTTTAAGCTGCTTCATCAGCCTCCTGTTCCTCGTTGCACCTCAGGCCTTAATATTTTCTCTATCGATAATTCCCTGGGCTCATTTTACACAAGGCCAAAATCAAGCCTTTGGACAACTTGAAATAAAATTGTTTAACTCCCTGGTGTGTCTTAATCTTAAGTTGTTAGTCATCCCGACACATGGAGGTTTCATTCTATGTCAGGGCTTGACCTTTGCCCCATTTCTGATATGTGAGTGCCCTAGGGCTTGAGGCTATATTGAATGTTCTTTGTCCTCCAAGGCTTGTTTCTTGAATGCGCTGTTGGATGTGTAGAGGGCTGTGAGCCCCTGCTGGGTATTGATATTCTGTTCCTGCCACAGAGGTAAAACCGGGTCAGTGCTTCTGAACTGCCCCCCTTAACCTTCAAGCGTTACTTTTTTAGTGTGGAGGCACTAAGCATGTTGACTGGAGATGAGCTCTTCTCTTCTCTTCTCTTCTCTTCTCTTCTCTTCTCTTCTCTTCTCTTCTCTTCTCTTCTCTTCTCTTCTCTTCTCTTCTCTTCTCTTCTTTTCCTTTTTCTGTTATCTTTACTGATTTACTGACAGTACGCTATTGATTTGGACACTCAAACCTCTGATGAACCCTGTTTGCAAGCATTATTTTTGCTCTTCGTTTCATTACTCAGGAACCATGTATTTCTTAGAAATAAATAATTAGAAACCGGAACACTTAGCCTTTCCAAACATCATGCCTTTGTTACAGTACCCTTAAACACTCCACTTTCGAAAAAAACTCATACAAGTACAGCATTGTGTTCAAAACTCACTCCTTACACTTGATAGGATTCCTCTGTTTTTATTCACAATAATGAAAAGAAAATCTATTTTGTTTGTCAGAACCACGGGCCAAGCTTTATTTCAAAGATTTATCTCTGAGTTTATTGACTTTGTTAGTCAAACACTGTCACTGATTCATCACAGCTTCTGAGAAAAAGCACAGGTATGTTAAATTACCTAAAAAATAAATGGCACTTTATGCACACCGTGCTTATTTATTTGCAGTGTTTTGAAAAGTACATTGTGAAGGGGAAATCTGACATGCCTCTCAGTACATATTCCGATGATATCAGTTGTATAGTGAAGAAAGATGCAGGAGACTTCAGTTATTCCCCTGCAGGAGAAAAAATCAATACCAATAACAGGGGTATATCAAGTTATTTCTTATCTGTATATGTATGTCAACAAGAGAAATATATTCACACCTAAGACATAACATAAGCTAAATAATCTGTAAGAAAAATAATATTTATATTATTTATAATATATTGAATTCTGTATTATTATAAACAGATTATAGTGCATTCCCATCAGGAAAAAAACCGAATAAAAACTTTTGACGTGTATTACATTAGTAGCTGTTACTTCACAGAATCACTTGTTGATTTACGCTAGATAGCCAAAAGTTTGTGGACACGCTGACCATCATCCCCATACTTGCTTACTGAGCATGCCAAAAATGATGCGTACAAAAACACGTGTCAAAAATATATTTGTATTTAAAAAACTACCATTTTATTTCTTACATACATAAATATACTATACTGTATATAAAAGATTTGTTCCAATGCTTGATCCAGAATAAAATTAAATAAAAGTTAAATAGCTAAAAAGTAGAATAAAAAACTAGAAATACAATAATATGAATGATATTCGATTTTAATAAGTATAAAACAATAAAACTGCAATAAAATAATTATATAGAATATATAATAAAATAGTATTTAAAAGAAAATTTAATATACATACAAATACATTTATATACATATACACTGCATTTACAAAATAAATAATGATATAGTGTATAAGATATAGTGTGTAGATTTGAGACTCGGGTTCTGCAACTTCAGCAACAATTCAGATCATCTGTAATCAGATAAAGTGCACCTGTCCATGATCCAATACCCAGGAGCCTTTGCTTGAGCTGCAGCACAAAAAGAGAATTGTGATATGACACAGACCTCTACTGACCCCTACAATGTTCTAGATGGTTTCCTGATTCCACCTGCTCTCCAGGTCAATTGATTGCTATCCGCATGCAGCTCTGAGCACAGTTATGCCGTTTGTCTTCTAATGCTGCTGATCATCAGGATCATCTGTGTGGTACAAAGTGTCCCTAAGCCCAGTGCAAAAAAAAAAAAAAAAAACCCTCAGTGGAGCCTTTTATAGAACAGAGCAGATGATTTATTGAGATTGAGAAGTTTCTCCTTCAGGACTTATTGATTCTAAGCTGGCTTAATTCTCCAGGCTGTGCTGGCTTGATCTGCAAGCATCTGAGAGTGGAACAGATTAATGCAACCAATAAATGGATCAGTGTGAAACACAGCCCTCATCTAACCTTTCAGTCAGAATATGAGTATGGCTCCCACGCTTCCCATCTGCTGCCACCTAGGATGTCTTATTCTTGGCTCTGATGGGCAAATCTGTCTTAATTGTTTGGGATTGCAGAGAGAAAACAAACCAGTGGATTTTTTTCATACAGTGGTATTTATATACACTATATTGCCAAAGGTTTTTGAGCATTGCAGTCCACATTTAGTCCTAATTTGCTCTTATATTTCCCGCCACTCTTCTGGGAAGCTGTTCCACTAGATTTTGAGTGAGCTTATGAATATTTGTGTTCATCAATCACAAGGGTGTTATGAAAGGCAGGTAGGTGAGGAGACCTGGGGTGCAGTCAGCATTCCAATTCATCCCAAAGGTGTTCAGTAGGAATGAGATCAGAGCTCTATAGCAGGCCACTCAAGATCTTCCTCTCCAGAGCATGAAAACCAGATCTTTAAGAAGATTTGGTTCCAACATTGCCATGCTGAAACATGTTTGAGTTTTCAAGTAAAAGCTAAATTACATTATAGCACATCTAAAGACATCCTGTACAATTGAGTGCCACCAGATTTGTGGTAACAGTTTGGAAAAGAACCACATATAGCGGCATCCATCCATCCATCCATCCATCCATCCATCCATCCATTGTGATCAGACTGCATCTATCTATCTGATCTATCTAATCCCTCTATTTTTTTTTAACTCTGCCCTCAATCTTCTTTTTCTTTAACTCAGCTGCTTACACCTAAAGTCTGTATCAATTCTTCTGCTTTCCCTTATTATTTCCCTCTTACTGACCCACATTCAGTTGCCCAGCAAAATAAATGTGCAGATGATTCAGCTTTAATTAGACAAGTAAACTTCTCCCAAAGTGTGTCCTTATTCGCATCCATTACAGCTGTAACTTATATAGGTGTACTTCTTCTGGAGTTCAGGGAGAAGTTAAACATTTTTCATCAGTACAAGCAGCTGTGTCACTGCCAAGTCCCGTTGCACCTGCCTTGAGGTGCACCCTTGAGGGATTACTCACGCATTTCTATTAGAAGCCTAGCCACAATTTACTAACCTAATAGCTCCCTTTATGGAGCTCAGGATCCAGCTCATGCCTCGCAGTACTGCTTTAATCTGATATTTTAAATGTAAAGATACCATGAGCCAAACGTGGATAAGTGGCAACGAATAAGCTTATGTCTATGTATGTGACTTGGATCACACAAATTTTTAATTGAATCCTTCTGGAATGACGAACATGCTAATTGTAGATATTGTAATAAGTTTATGAGGAATGACATTGACTTTAAAGGCAAGGACAAAGATTATTGAAAGTCTAATGTCTTTCATCACGTTTTCTGTTTCCTGCCTTTATATGCTCTTGATGTCAAATTCTTTGAACAGTATCTATATAATGCACTGTGGCCTGAACAATCCAAAACATTTTTGCACAAAGTTGATTTTCCCTTTATTTTTTGCTCATAACCACTTATATGATATTTCAACATGCTTGTTTAAAGAAAAAAGTATAAAATATGTGGTATTAAATTACTCTCATCAGTATAAGGTCACATGACTATTGTTGGTTGTAACACGCAGGTGATGGGGCAGGGCGGAAATGACAAGAATAATTTTCCAAAGCAGTGCTCAGAATATATACATTTATTATTTTTGGGTTTTTTTTTTAGATTTTTTTTTTTTACTTTGAGCCTCTGACAAAGCTCCTACAATGATAATCAATATTAAGCTATATTCAAAATTAGACAGCACAAGAGCTCAGCAGCATGTGCCTAGACAAGCTAATTAAAGACAAACACAGAACAGGTGTCTGCAATCAGATAACAAACAAATAATAGGTCAGGGGCAGAGACAGGACCAAAATGCAATAAGGCCAAAGCATAAGCATGTGGCACTTGTCACGGTGGGAACTGTGATGCGAGGAGGAAATCAAAGATATCAGTAATTGGTACCCAGCTGGTACCATTTTAGATGGAATGGCAGATTGTGTCACATTCTAATTTAATGTTATGAAACATTAGTACAGTAGAGTAAAAGTGTGAATCCTGTCCGGTCTCTTGCAATCAATATAAATCAAATATGTAATCAAATAAATACATTTTTGCTGCTGAAATTCATAGATGCCCTACAAAAAAAAAAAATCAAATTTTGTGCATTTTCAGTCACTGTAATCCAAACTGTAGTTTATATGACGAAATCCTGAAACTGCGCACCATCATACCGGCAACATGCCTTAACATTTTGATGATCTTGCTTGTGAACAATGACAAAGGGATTTTTCATTCTGATGGGAATGACATGTTCACTGACACTTACTTTAGGGAGATAAAATAAGGATTCTGAGAAAAGTACAAGCTTTTGCAAGAAATCCAATGTGTTGTGCTGTTTGTACAAATTGTGTTGAGAATGCACTTAGTGGTTTGCAAATATTAAGGATGATTCGAAAAATGATCCAAAACAACTGAGAAAAACTTTAACAAAGAGAGTCAACAAGCATAAATTGGTGAGTTTGTTATTTAAATGTTAATACGTGTTAAAAACACAGATAAATGTTTCATCAAATCATTAAATAAAAATCTGCAAACATTTATTTTCTAAAGGTTAATTGAATGAAATGTGGTTTAAATATGGAACATGCTTCTCAGCCTCGGTTCTGAATTTAACCACAAATATGCTCATTAAGGAGTTGGTCATGTAGGCTGGTATAAACACTGGTCAACAAGAACAGAAACTAATAGCATAACTATAGCGTAGTCCATAATATACTCGTATTAACTTCTGTTCTGTGATGTCAGTTATGGTCCTTATCTAGACATAATTACCTATATTTGAATATAGCCTGTATATTTTCCAATATTTTTAAGACTATCATAGAGCTAATCAAATATTACAATTATAGACATCATACCTGCTTATTTGTAATCATATGATATTTATACACAGGATTTTATTGATGCTATTCATTCAAAACTATACTTTTAATGCTGTATAATACTTTCCATACTATAAAATATACGCTATATATTGTGTCTCCTTAAAATGTTACTGACATTTGTTAGTTAACTAATTAACACAACATGCTGGAAATACTTTCCTATTTGGTTTCTGAGTATGAGAGCATACATACCCCTAATAATCACAGTCATTAGCTCTGTGGTATAATTCTGTTCACACGGAACTGAATACAATTTGAATTAGAAAGATGTTTTGGGACGAGAGCAACACCCCGTCTCTTATTTTACACTTCATCATGTCATTCTTTATCTTATTATATGCTCAGTCTTTGCATTTGATCTCGGCAACAGTTCCTCACACACCAGGAATGCTGATTCCAGGATCAGTCTACATTCAGCACTGCAGGAAAGCTAGACTGCTGCCAGCTCCACTTAATTAACTAAAAAGAAAGGGATAAAACTTGATTTGATGGTTTCACTGATCATCACAGCATTTCCAGTTCATTCTGCTTTGCACAAACTCAATACCGATTTTCTAAAAACAGGAGCTGTTCTCCCTCAAGGCGTCACTCCCCAGGGCTCAGAATATCAACTGATGCCTTGATCAAAGATATTGATGAATAAATTACATTACACCACAAATCGACCTAAACAAAAAAAAATCTAGTTGTCTGGAAAAGGTTTTTTTTAAGGACAAAGGACTTCACAGCTATCTGTGTGTCCCCATGTGTCTAAATATCCAGGCTGTTTGCTGTGGGTCCATTTAATTCTGGTGCAGATTAAATCCCACCAGAGTGTGAGGCTTGACAGGCCAGCGCTAATGCTGATCCAATCCGTCACTGCTCCTTCAGCCATTTTAACCTGTGGCGCGACAGCGATCCAAAGGCTAAAGCAGCTCGTGCCAGCAGACAGCACTGCATACTCCTGCATACATACTTACTACTTCTTTCACCTCTCTATATCACAGATGCAGATGTCATCATTTTCTGTTCATAACCTGATTATTAAAATGCACAGTCCATTTTTCTTTAATCTGAGAACCAAGGGATCGCTTTCAGATTACAGACTGCACACAACATCTTTGCAAGAAATCTTCCTCCTATATAGGGGGTATACCTGAAGAAGAGCTGACATGCAATTCTGTTACAGTTTTTCAAGCACAAAAACAAATTGGATCTGAAAAAGAAAGAAAAATCCTCTTCATATAAAACCCTTATATGGTATTCTGTATATAAGATTCGTATTGTTCCGTGGTGCAGAAATACGCACAGTGTTAAGTTTGTCTTCATCATAATAGAAAGAGAGTTTTACATTTACATTTACATTTGCGACATTTAGCAGACGCCCTTATCCAAAGCGACGTACAAAAGTGCATTGAATCTCTAGCAATGAATAAATCTACACTGGTACGCTAGATTACGAACTTAATATAAATATAACTCTTGAATTCTACAAAGCAAACTTGGAAAATGCTAATTTAAGTGTTTCAGGAAGAGGTAGGTTTAACCATCGCTTAAAGATAGACAGGGAATCCGCTGTATGGACATCTAGGGGAAATCCATTCCACCACGTTGGTGCCAGAACAGAGAAGAGCCTTAAAGTATACTTACCTCTCATTCTGAGAGAAGGTGGTACCAGTGCTGGAGGATCTCAGACAGCGTGGTGCAGTGCGAGATGTGATGAGGTCACTAAGGTAAGATGGTGCTGGTCCATTTTTGGCCTTGTAGGCAAGAATCAGTGTTTTGAATCTGATGCGTGCAGTTACTGGAAGCCAGTGAAGGGAGCGCAGCAGTGGGGTGGGGTGGGAGAACTTGGGCAGATTGAACACAAGTCATGCAGCTGTGTTTTGGATCATTTGCAGTGGATGAATAGCGTTCAGGGGAAGACCTGCCAGCAGAGAGTTGCAGTAGTCGAGTCTTGGAATGACAAGAGACTGAACAAGCACCTGGGCAGCCTGTGTGGACAGAAATGGTTAAATCCTTCGAAAGTTGTAGAGAAGAAATCGACAGGAACGAGCCACATTAGCGACAATCTTTTGAATTTCTTTTTGAATTTTTTACATTTTAAATTAATTGCATTATGGATAGAGATAATGATGTTGAAATAAGATGCAGTAAGATGATCATTTGATCACAACTGTTTGTTTTTTTAAATCCTGACTGGGATTTGCTTTGAGCTTTTCTTCCAGCCTGTCAGTCTAGAAAGAGCAGCTGAAGGTAGAGCATGGATTAAATGAGGTCAATCCCTTACAGAAGTCTTAAAGCTGGGTGTCACATTTTGGCATCCACAGCAGGGTCTCACCATTATAATAGTCATGATATTGTCTCTCTGCTTCATTTCTTTAGTACAGGAGCAATCAATTATAAAGGTCAGATCGCATTATGTTCCCACATAAAATGCTAACATCAGTTACCATTTAATGTTTATTAATAATTTATTTCTGGCTATAAATAATAAAGATTTTCCTGTTACAGACTACCACCAAGGGCACTGAACAGACAAGACATATCTGCAGGTTGTTCCAAAATTATTTATAAATAGGAGAAATTTGCTTTTTTGTTTGTTTGTTTGTTTGTTTGTTTGTTTGTTTGTTTGTTTGTTTTTTAGCAAAATGTAACTTCATCTGCAAAGCATCCGGTACATGATTGACAATACTTTGTAAACACAAACTGATTTATCTCTCCCACTCATGATGAACTTGAGTTAGCACATCTGGTGTTATGCGAGGAATGCATAGCAAACTGTTCTTTGTGCTGCACACTGCAGACATGTGGCAACGCCCAAAGGCATTCTTAAAAGCTGTCTATAAAAAGATAATAGTATGGAAATAAAACTATGGAAAGTATAAAACCTTTTGGAAGGCATTTTTTTTTTTTTATGTTGGTGAGATCACCTACTGTATGTATGTATGTATGTATATACAGTACAGACCAAAAGTTTGGACACACCTTCTCATTCAAAGAGTTTTCTTTATTTTCATGACTATGAAAATTGTAGATTCACACTGAAGGCATCAAAACTATGAATTAACACATGTGGAATTATATATGGAATTATATACATAACAAAAAAGTGTGAAACAACTGAAATATGTCATATTCTAGGTTCTTCAAAGTAGCCACCTTTTGCTTTGATTACTGCTTTGCACACTCTTGGCATTCTCTTGATGAGCTTCAAGAGGTAGTCACCTGAAATGGTCTTCCAACAGTCTTGAAGGAGTTCCCCGAGAAATGCTTGGCACTTGTTGGCCCTTTTGCCTTCACTCTGCGGTCCAGCTCACCCCTAAACCATCTTGATTGGGTTCAGGTCCGGTGACTGTGGAGGCCAGATCATCTGGCGCAGCACCCCATCACTCTCCTTCTTGGTCAAATAGCCCTTGATGCCTTCAGTGTGACTCTACAATTTTCATAGTCATGAAAATAAAGAAAACTCTTTGAATGAGAAGGTGTGTCCAAACTTTTGGTCTGTACTGTATGTATGAAAACCTTTGGGACACCTTGTATTTTGAATTTGAAGCAGAAACAATGAACACATTCTTATTTTTGGATTTTATAGTTGCTGTTTGTGTCACCTTTTTTTTTTTTTTTTTATCATAAGTTGGTTAATTATACCTTAGAAGGTGAAAGAAACAAAAAATCTGTAAATGTTTGTGAGCTGCCTTCGGCTAATATTGTAATTGGCATAAAGGCATCTGCTACAGACCAACAGTCAGATTTTGTATGGTTGATCAGAAAAAAATGCAGGGTGAGATGTCGCAATATAAGGCATATCATCTTTTACATTAAAAGTAAAAAAACATATCTGAGGATTTGTTCTTATCATTAAAAAAGAAAAAAGTATCCTGCACAGTAACATGCATGTATGATAAAAAAGTATTATTAAACCTTATTGAATTAAAATGCATTTGCATTTCACATATCCTGTAGCAAATATACTGTATATAATGTTCCTGATAGGATGATGATATTCTGACAGTGGGCTTAATGCTTGCAGGTGTCCTGTGCCTTGTAATGACAAAAAATATTTTCAAGCTGTAAGTTCTGGAGAAGTTATAAAGTAATTGCCAGTGTTTACCAGTGTATGCTTTTGGAGAAACATGCAGTGTTCTCAGGCTAATGTCAAAACTTATTTTACTAATTTAGCTAAATTAATTATGTGGGACAAATTGCAAGACAAAATGGTTCCACTGAGCCGCAGGGTTCTACCTGCCACTTCAACAGGAACTCCTATTAGTCAACAAAAAGGATTCGGATGCCACATAAAATAGAGCAGAGTGAAAGAACATTGCATGGTCTTTTTTTTACTCTTCTCCTGTTCAGTTCTGATGAGCCAGGGCACACTCATTCCTGATGAGTTCTTGATGAGTTCTGCTGCTGTAGTCCATCAATGTCAAGGTCTGGCATGTTGTGCATTCTGATATGCTTTTCTGCTCACCATGGTTGCAAAAAGTGCTGCTTTTGGGTGGTTAATGGTGTCTCTCCTGTCATCTCACACCAGTCTATATATTCTTCTCAAAACCTGTGCATCAACACATTTTGACCTGGAGAACTGGATGTTCTCGTTTTTATTTTCCACCATTCTGTGTAAACTTAGGAGACTGCAATGTGTGCAAAATCCCAGATCAGCAATATCGTAAATGACGAACGCGCCCGGCTGGCACCAACAAGCGAACAAGAATGCCACTGTCAAAGTCACACAGAACACTCTTTGACCCATTGTATTGCTTGATGTGAAGCAAAACAAATGTCTTCAGCAGTAGTGCATTTCTTGACAGTTTTGAGAATACAATAAAAAAGAGAATATATTTGATGAAAAAGATTTGCCTCGCACTTATTATTTATTTATTATTTTATATATGATTATTTTTTGTTTCTTTGTTTATTATTACCATTGACCTGCTGTCATGTTCACTCGTGAATCCGAAATGCAACATTTCAGTAAAATAATTTAATACTCAGTAAAGGGTGCTTGGATGTTTTGCCCTAATTACATATTTCCTCTGTTCCTGCATTAATCATACGCTACTCAATAATGTAGCGTGTTAGTATATTAAAGTGATTTAAATAACCTAATGTTCTTCTTTGTATCGTGTCAGCTATATTCCTGCTAGGCAGCTTTATGACTTTATTATTACTCCTTATTTTTGTAATTATGTCTTGAATATGTTTAATAAACAATTTTAGCTTGAGAAGGATGGAATAAAAGGATCTTTCTTTGTAAAGCTATTTAAAATAGGCCTGGATTATATGAGCTTGCTTTGTGGAATAAACCCCTGGGTGTTTAGCCACTAATGATTTGTTTTTTGTATTTAAAAAAAAAAAACCCAAAAAAAACAAAAGCCATTAAAGAAATGTGCTTCTAATGCTGTTTATGAACAAAAGGAATAGAAAATCTTTGATAGTTCTTTCCAAATACGTTTTTAATCCCTTTAGTTTTACCCTTCTTTCTGTTATCCTCTTAATTCTTTTCCTCTTGTGAGCGTGTGTGTCTTGAAGTCAATCAAAAGACATTCATTTGCATGTTTTCTTTACCTTACTAATTCTGACCTTGTGTGACATCGAATGAATTATCTTATTTCCAGACTTTCTTTCTCAATTTCTAAAGAGTTTTTACATGATTTGAATCTATACAAGGATTCGTGAATTTGTGAAACATTTATACCATAATAGTATATTAGTATATTAATAATAATAGTATATTCGTTGATTTTGCTTAGTCGTTGTAAAATAATTGTAATCAATAATTATGTTGTTAAAAAAGATATATATAACTCCATATTGAAAGATTTTAATATTAATCTTCAACATGTGATCTTCAAGACAAGGAATTAATTTATTTTTTGTTCAGTTCATTTGTTTTCAAATACAAACAAAAGCTGATAAATGATATGAAATCCTCTTGTTGGTTTAAACTAATTCATTATATTGTTGGTTTATTTTCTCCTTCTGTACATTACCCCCAGTGCTTTTGACTGCCCAGTGATAGTAGTGCCAGTTGAATTAACCCCCAATTCATCTTTAATGAAAGAGAGTAATCTAAATGAGAGTGCTGCAGCAGTGCTTCAGTCTGCCCAGCTCTCACTTTTGCACCTGTACACTTTGTTCAAACAGACCAGCTTCCAGAACACCAGCACAGAGCTTATGATCTGGCAGATTGCATAAATAGCATTTGTTGTCTCTACTACTTCTAGCTTGCCAATAAACATTGACATTGAATTAGGTGCATTTTTTTCTCTCTTAATAAACACTAAAATTACACTAGCAATCAATAATAGGAATAATTAAAATGAATCAACAACCAAAGCAGTAGCACCATCATCTCTAAACACATGACAAATATTTCCATATAATCATATTTACTGTGTTTTAGGGTGGAGTTTTTTCCTTGAGCCTCACTTATTGAATTATTAAGTTGCCTCTGTCAGATGCCTCTCAGTCTGCTGATTTGAATATGGACATTTGTATCGATTAAACACTCGTGCTTCTGGAGCAATTAAGGATGAAAAAAAAAAAAAAAAGACGAGTCTCTCAAGCAGTGGCGTCTGTTTATATGTTTTGCATAACAGCCCGCAGTCTGAAAAGCTTTACATTAAGGTGCATCTCCTGTTTAAAGATTTATAAGTACTTAAAGAATTTGTCCATTCCCAGCATTACTGCTCTGCACAGACACAGATATTCTCTCGACTCAAGATTGCAGCAGGGATGTTTCATAATTTAGCATTTTTAAATATTCCTGTATCCGGTGTTCTACTCATTAAACAAAGCCATTAAAATTTTTTTCTGCTGATATGTTTTCATACCCATAATTGGCTGCAAATGGCCTTCTTATCATGAATGACCATGAAGTAAACTTGTTTGAGGTGGTGACTTCATAAACAACAACAAAAACAACAAAGGACCTCCCAAAGGCCCTTTGCAAATGAACATGAATGAAATTAATGAAACTGATATATATTTAATATGTTTTTCAACTTGCCATTACATTTATTATTCCCGGTTATACTTATTATATTAGCTTTATGATTTCAAATGTATATCGTTTCACAGGCTCACTATAGCAGGCGTATCTTATATCCAGCTCATAACTAAAATCAGAAGCCTCACATTTTGAAATATATAATTAGTTTTCATCTAATAACCGCAGGAACTGCTTTAAACCCAATACACACTGAATGAATACATCAAAAATTCCAAAATCATGTTTATTCCCCATAGAACTTTTTTTCATATAACTATAAGGACATTATTCCAGGCACATATCCTATTGTGAACCACACCTGCCTCATTTTCTGGGTATTTGACAATCAAATGAAAGTGCTAACGAACAAACACGTCATATGTAAACACAAGTTCATAGTCATTACCCACTCAGACTGTCTTATTGGTTTAATTAAATACCACATATCCGCTGAGGAACAAGAACAAAACCTTTCAAATTAAGACTTTAATATGGAGCAATCATTCCAGGCATTCTAGAAGTGCTGGCTGAGATGTAGAGAAGGGTTTTAGCCCAGATCTCTCACTTACAGTTTGTTGTTTGCGGACTGACACACATTTCCAGTCCTGGGTGGTAATCATATTAAATGGGATGGAAGCAATCTAATAAACAGCAGTAGTCTAAAAATTCAATTATTAGGGAAGATAAGCAGATGCATTTGTGTTTTCTATTTTTTTAAGTGTTTCATTACTTGCAAAACTTGTGATAGAAGAGTATCTGCAAGAATGAAAGGGAAAGTTTATAGGACTGTGGTGCGACCTGCGATGTTGTATGGATTAGAGACAGTGGCATTGAGTAAGAGACAGGAGGTGGAGCTGGAGGTAGCAGAGCTAAAGATGTTGAGGTTTTCGTTGGGAGTGACGACGATGGACAAGATTAGAAATGAGTTTATTAGAGGGACAGCACATGTAGGATGTTTTGGTGACAAGGTGAGGGAGGCGAGATTGAGATGGTTTGGACATGTGCAGAGAAGGGACATGAATTATATTGGTAGAAAAATGCTGAAGATGGAGCCACCAGGTAGGAGGAAAAGAGGAAGGCCAAGGAGGAGGTTCATGGATGTGGTGAGGGAAGACATGCAGGTAGTTGGTGTAAAAGAGGCAGATATAGAGGACAGGGTGGTATGGAGACGGATGATCCGCTGTGGCGACCCCTAATGGGAGCAGCCGAAAGAAGAAGAAGAAGATTACTTGCAAAACTGGTGTTATGGTATAGTGCCAATAAGGTGACATTATTTATCAGCCCCAGCAAGTCACATTTCTCAAGCTCTCTCACCATGTGTTTCACTTTATTTTGATCAGCATCACTATATGTAGTTCTAGTTTTTCACTATCTGGTTGTCAGGTTTTGTTGTAATGGCCTTGTGTTGTCTTGCATGCCGCAGTATCAACCATAGTCTTTTTATTCTTTGCATTGTAACCACAGTTCTTGGCTCCACAAAAATCCAAATTAAATCAATTGTAAGGCATTTACTTATGGTACATGCAATGGTATAGATTATCTTTTAATCATTGAAGAGGATAAAAGCCCATTTGTACCAGCTTTCCCTGCATGGTACTCTACCTATCTTTTCTCCCTGTGTAATCAGCAAATTTTCCTGGCACACACTTTCATCGTTATACATTTTATGATTGCTTACAGATTGGTGTTGCACACTGGAACATTTCACAAGAACTAAATCTCAGTGTATAATGCACTATTTTAAAAATGAGAGCCACTGATGCAGCAGGTTTGCTCCTGAGCTGCACCATTACTGTCAGAGTAAAGTAATTCAAAATTTAAGGTCAATTTAGAATTGCTGAATGTGCAATACTGAAAGTTGCTCAGTTGTTTTGTAAATAATCACACATAAATTATTTATTATAGACTGCAAATTTAATGTGCGTGATGCACATGATGTGTTACCCAGTGGTCTAAGATTCCAACTGGACTATTTGGCTCAGCCAAATAATGTGTGCAAATGTGTGGCATGTTTTTTTTTTTTTTTTTTTTTTTTTAGCAAATGCATGTTTTCCCCAGTGGGTTTCAGGTTTTGGAATAGGAAACATGAAAATGGAATTTTATTAAAACATAATTTTAGAACTGTGATAAATGTTTGCTGGCAAATAAACTGAAATAAATCAATTGGGAAAAGCTGTACAGAAGTTCGAGTACAAAAAATGATCCACCATTAAATAATAACCCTTTAGGAATGCCCACTTACTGATCTTTCTACAAGATGGAGAGTCCTTTTTTATAATATTGAGCTAGACTCTGTGATTAGATGGATGGATGGATAATTGGATGGAAGGCTGCATGGATGGATGGATGGATGGAAGGATGCATTAACAATCCACAATGATCCACCATTAAATAATAACCCTTTAGGAATGCCCACTTACTGATCTTTCTACAAGATGGAGAGTCCTTTTTTATAATATTGAGCTAGACTCTGTGATTAGATGGATGGATGGATGAATGGATGGAAGGCTGCATGGATGGATGGATGGATGGAAGGATTCATGGATGCATGGATAAAAAGATGGATGCAAATATTTAAATTGTAACAGCCAAAGTACACAAAATATTAAATGCACCTAATCACATGTTTGCACAGTGTAAAGACATATGTTTTGTCAAGCTGAAAACAAGTGGAACCAAGGCTGAACTTAGTGAAAAGGCAGATCAATATTTATTAAAAAAATAAAAAATTAATGGAAACAAAAACTAGGCATTCAAATTAGGCAAAGGGATAATTATTTGATAGTGATATTGTTTCTATGCATCTTTATGGGCTTTTTTTAGCTTTACCATTAGCTTTAGTTTTGGCACAGTGGTAAAGGTGAAGATAAATGGCTATTGATCTGAAGGTCACTTGTTCAAGCCCTGGCATTGCCAAACTTCCTCTATCACACTCTTGAACAAGGCTGTTAGCAATGCTCGTGGCTAACCCTGCATCTTGACTCCAGGTTCTTAACAAGCTATGATATGCAAAGCAAAGATTTTCACTTTGCTGTTCTCCTTTATGTGACATTGCAGGTTATCTTCTTCATAGTTTGTTCTGTGAATTCTGCCTTGAGAAAAGCATTCTAAAGTCTGCATAAATCATCCCCAATGCGTCCTCACACACATCGGTGCAATGGGCAGAAATGTTCAGAATTATTTATTTTCCTCTTTTCTGTTGCTGTCTGCATTGAGTTTAGACTCAGTTCCGTGATGTGCTAGCTTTCCTGTCCAGATTATTAAGGTACTTGCTGTCCCCTGCAGTGATGCTGCCCCCTCAACAGACCACAGCAGACTGATAAAATTGTAGGTGAGTCACACATTGACCAGAGCCTTCTTGGAAATAAAAAGCTTGCTCTTGCCTTTCCTGTAAAGCACTGGTTGATCCTTCGAGGCGTGATTCTATGCTGGTTAGTCCCTGGGTAGCAATCCTGGTTAGAATCTGGGTCATTTTGGTGGACATGGTGGCTCACCGCTTTGGGCTTAGATTTGTAGGTCGAAATACCAACAGCACCAATCTAACACTGATGGGTTTTGTGCAAAGCCTTTAGCCCTCAACTATCAGTTGTATTCTATTTCCATCATATGTCACTTTGTAAATGATTTAAATGCTCATAACCTCATTTTGAAAAAACCTTTGGATTCTATGAAACCAAGGAGGTGATGCTTATCAATGTGAGATAACATGTCATGAACTCCATGCTTCTTTGGAGGTTTTTTTTACTATAAATCACTGTCTGCAATTCCTTGAAATGTAACAAACAAATAGGTGTCAGCGTTCCCTCACTTGTGCTGAAAAGAAGCAGGTATCGTCGGCAGCTTTATTTTGACAAAATGTCAGAGACAACCCTGTCCTTGCGTGCAAGATGAGGAGCAACAAGTTTTTAAATAGGCTTGCTTATTGCTTATGGCAATCAATCCTTTAAGTCTCATTTCCCCTCAGATGTATTTACTCAGAATCCGGGTAGTAAATAACTGGAGGCAACCAATCGCTTATGTTATCTATAATAGGCAGTTGTGTAATAGTAATTCAAGGTGACTGTGTAATGCTGAAAACATTTTGGCACACATTCAAGGAGCTTTACTGGGAATTGATCAAACCCTTTGGATGATTTATAATGTGATTTTAGATCATATCACATGCCCAGTCATGCACATGCCTAGTCTTGATGTATTTATATTAAACAATTCCATGGCCAGGATGAATGAAATTACCAAAACCACTTTGCTGCCTAGAATCTGGTGTCACATAGGGCAGTGGTTAAAATGTACAAAACAGGATTACTCTCAGTGATAATTCCATGATTGTATTGCCTATATCTGGGATGGATGACTTTCATATTGGCCATTAAATAAAAACACATACACTATATGGGCGAAAAAAGTAAACCCTGAGACACTTGACTTTTCCAGCCATGTGTTTTTCCTTTCAAACTGATTCCAAAAATTGCATCAAACTAATATCACTCTGCATCAATACCTTACTTTACTAATGTCCTTGTGGCTGAATGAGCACAAATTTCTACAACCACACTCCAAAATCTAGTGGAATATCAGAAGATTGGAGGTAATTATAACAGCAAATGGGAACTAAGTGTGAAATAGGATTTTCAAAAACATGTACATAATTTTTTTACCATATAGTGTGGATATAGTGTGGGAAAATAATTATTTTATTTATTTTATTTATTTATTTTATAGTTTTTGAGTTTACCCCTTACAAAGAAATGAACAGTCTAGAATTTTTATGGTAGGTTCATTTTAACAAAGAAAGACAGAATATTAAAATGAAATCTATAAAAACACCTTTAAAAAAAAGTTTATAAATTGATTTGTATTTAAATGGGTGAAATGAGTATTTGATCCCGAACCAACCAGCAAGAATTCTGACTCCCACAGACCCAAATTGGTCTTGTCCCTTTTAGAAAGTGTATAAAAGACACTCTCGTCACAGAATCAACCTCTTCCATTTAAACCTCTCCACCACCATGGGCAAGACCAAAGAGCTGTCAAAGGACATCAGGGACAAATACCTTAGTAAGAAAGAGACCACTGTTTGCACAATAATTCAAAAATATAAGAAATACAAGATTAATCTGCCCTCGCTCTGGAGCCTAATGCAAAATTACACCTCATGGGGTAAGGATGATTTTGTGAAAAAATGCTTGGTTTGGGATAATGTGATGTGGTTAGATGAGACCAAAATTAAACTCCTGGTCTCAGCCAGAACACTGAAGATGGGTCGTGGACGGGACTTCCATCATGACAGTGACTAAAAACATATGGCTAAGGCAACAGTCTGATGGTCTTGTAGCCCATTCCAGCCTTGTGCAGGTCTACAATCTTTTCCCTGTTGTCCTTTGACAGCTCTTTGGTCGCGCCCATGGTGGTGGAGAGGTTTAAATGGAAGAAGTTGATTCTGTGACGGGGTTTCTTTTATACACATCAGGAGTTGATTCTTAAAAGTAAAGGACTAATTTGAGTCTGTGGGAGTGAGAATTCTTGCTGGTTTGTTTCACACGATCAAATACAAAGGAATTTATAACCTTTCTTTTAAGAGTTTTTGTATGGATTTATTTTTTATATTCTGTCTGTCTCTGTTAAAAAACCTACCATAAATATTCTTGACTGTTCATTTTTTTGTAAGGGGGTAAACTTACAAAATCAGGAGGGGATCAAATAATTATTCCCTTCACTGTACTTCATGACTGATGTTGCTATATTGCTCTCTGTCTGAGACATGACTTGAGTGGCGGTCACTCCTTCTGCTCATGGAGTAATGATGTCTGGGAACTTTTCCAGATGGCAGTAAAGATTACTGTTTAATAAAACCCTTATATAACTATGAATTATGTCTATATCTATAGTTCATGACTCTTAGTAATTGGACAGTGACATAAAGTTTTTATTTGTATTGACCGGCACATTGCGTTGTAATTGAAAACATGAGGGTGATAGTAAAGATGTCATCTGTAAGTTAAAGATGCATTTTCAATCACTAATCCACATATAAATCACACTGCCAAAAGATTTGCAGGCATATACGAAACATAATGGGTTTTATTTAGACTTATATTCATGTGTGTTATCTATGTTTCTTTGATTTGCAGAAAGAAAATATTAAGTAGCTGAAAATGAACACTGTATTTATGTGTGTGTGAAACTTTACATGTTATTTTGGTGGGTCTGAGTAACAACCCGAGCATGCGGGTTATTACTTACCGGTCTATTTATGACAACGCAAAAGACCAGCGAATGCTATTTTTATTTTATTTATTTATTTATTTATTTATTTATTTTTACTAAGCTTGCCCTCCAGCAGAAAATGATTCTGTTATGTTTCTGTACCAGCTGACTCTGTGGGTTTGGGAAGATCGGTAGACCCATGTGCAGGAGCTTAGTGATGTAATTACACTACACTCCATGCAACCAATGTGCAATTCAAAATGTTTCATAATTGATATATACAGTATTTATAGCAATTCAGGCAGATACAGATAGGCATAAGCCACATGCCTCATGCCATCTGATCTACATGTCTAATGACTGGGACCTCTGCTGGAGCTGAAGTATCAATGTCATTAGTAAATACTGTAGTAATACTGTAATACTGTACACACCAAAACAAAAACAGTATAATAATGCATAAGCTGAAGTACATATTGTGTAATATGTGTATATTATTAAAAAAAAACTCTGTATAATTGTGTATAAGCCAAAAAGTACAGGTTGTTGTTTTACTGATAACGTGCAATGACTGAAGAATTTCCTATGTCAGAAAACATACAGCTGGCAAAGTGCTGACACTGGAATCTCTATCCATTGTTCTAAATATCTGATTCCATCCAGAAATTAATTATATCAACAATTACACCCATTTGAATGTAATACTTGTATGGTGAATGTGGATCACACACTATACAAGTGCCTCTGTAAGTTGTTACAATAGAAATGATCAGTGTTGGACAGAAACAATGTAATTTGTTACTGTACTTAAGTAGCTTTCTATTGTATCTGTACTTTTAATTAAGTATTTTTATTTGGGTAGACTTTTACTTTAACTTCCCTACATTTTAAAGTCAAATATCGTGCGTTTATTTTAGCTACATTTTGCTAAATCAGTAATTTCTTCTTATTTATAAGTGGATAGAAACATAACTGGTCAAGTACGCAACAAGCCACCAATCAGGGTAGAGTTTTTAATCTGTTTTGAACTTGATTGCTGCTTGGTGGTATCTACTTAGCACAACCATACAGTTTAACAGCAAGCCAAACATTTTGAGAGGATAAATGATGAAAGAAAACTCCTCACTCTAACTTGCCACAACACCTGTGGCCTTATTTGCGAGATCTTTTTTTGTTGTTGTTTAAGTAGTTGAGAAGTTTGGTTTTGGGCTCATGATAATTGTAATGGATATTAATCTGTGTTTGACTTATTAATATCATCATCATCATCCTCTCCCGCTTATCCGTAATTCGGGTCGCGGGGGCAGCAGTCTAAGCAGATTCCCCAGACACTTCTCCGTGTCCAGGGATCGGGCTGTATCCCTACTTTAACTCAAGTACATGCTTTGTGTACTTTGTTTACCACTAAATATGATCATCCTGTTTGCTATAGGAATCTGTGGCTGGTTTGGAGAAGCAGCTATACATCTTCTACAAGTCAGATTGTGTGATTTTTATTTCAGTTCTGTGTCTGAATTCATCCGTGTATTATAGATTGATGTTACTGAATGTAAATGAATTATAATACAGTTGAAAATTCATTAAAAGAAATGGCCTGAAATTCATTGAAAATATAAATTGTGAGTGGTTGGTGGAGCAGGAAGTGGGAGTGTTGTAAAACTGATATATTGCATCATTACTTCTTTTTATGGATTTTGTATTGTACCACGATAAAGACAAGACAGGCATTCCTTCTACTGTGCTCTTTTATATGGTGGAAAAATTCTGAGGTATAGAAACTGAGTACAGTTTCTATTCAAGATCAGCATTTTATTTATTTTTTACTCAGATCTTCCTATGCTTTCATCATCCTATTTTCATGCAGTTTGTGAAACTAGGACCTGCTCAGTGGCTCAGGTGCTTTGCTGTGATTTATTTCTCTTGAGCTTTGGCTCAGCTTTCATGCATAGCTGTAGCATTGCTTAGGTATTTGGCCTTCCTCAATAAGTTAGTGTGGTTTTGCCTTAGCTTCCAAGTGTATAAAAAATGCATGGGCCGTTTGTAGGTGGCATGCTTTATTCTGAGCCCCTTTTAGCGTTCGGAGTTCATAAATGTTGATTTAGAAACGGCATGGGATTATTTATAGTCTGGTCTGCCTTTATCCAGACCATGATTTTCCCTTATGTCATTTCATTTGCACAGTAAAAGGAAAAAATTAAAAGTAAAGGGGCTACCTCAATCAATTTCAGTTCTTGTTGTCTGTGCTTTATAAATGGTTGTTTTAACAAGACAATGACAGACTGACCTAGTTTCCCTGCCTGGATTTGAGACTAGAAAGGAAGGGGAAAAAACCAACAACAGGAGATTTGTTGAAGTTGTTTCATAAGTGCTGTTCAGTAAATCTGGGGGATTGGTTTGCCTGTCAGGTTTACACTTTGTTGAGTTCCCATTCAGAAAATCAGTGATCTTCACTGAGCTGTCAATCATGTTGGTTACAATGTCACTCCCAGCTGAAATAACAGAGATTAGTGAAGACGTCTTTACATAGCCCACCATTAAAACTGTCTGACGGAAGTCAAAAGAATGTTCTGTTTCCTTGATAATTAGCAGATCATTGACATGCATAAGGATGTGGAGGAATTGTGGTCTAGTGGTGATGTAATCCAGCTTAGTGCTCCAGTTGTGGCTGTTGTCCCATGGGAGTCAGAGATACTCTGTTTTAGCCTTGATGATGTCCCCCCACCCCTCTCTCCCTCTCTCTTTGCTTCAATCATGGTCTTTCTGTCTGTCTCACTCTCCCTTTCTTCCTTTGCCTCTCTTTTCCTCCTTTAATTAATCTCTATCTCTCTGCTTCTGTCTTGTACTTTCTGTCTGTCTCACTCTTGTGTGTGTGCGCACCTGTGCACGTGGATGGCATGTGTGATCTCAGTGGTCAATTTCTAAAAGCCAGTGAACTATCTCTTTAGCTTGCATCATCATTAGAGATGCTCGGCTATATGGTGGCCTTTCACTTCAAAGCAGAGCTGCTCTTTTGAAGGCGACGTTTTGCCGCTGGCATTGTAGCAGGTACAGATGTATTTGCTTGTGAAATTTCTGCACACGGATGCAGTTTCTCTTTATTGAAGCCACAAGACACAATCTTTGCTACACAGACACTGAAATGATACAGGTATTTTACAGCTTCACACATTTCATGGTAAAATACATTTTCTGTATTAAGCCAGTTTGGGTTTGTATATCAAAAGAGGTCATTTTAGGATAAATAGATAAAAGAGAGATTCGTGCTACCTTATGTTGTCTATCAGGTTTTTTTTTTTTTTTTTTTCGGTTAGTCAGAATTCCACATACATTTCAGTAGGATTAAGTGTAATTTACTATTTCTGTTGTTTTCTACCTGCTTTGCTTTGAGAATGCTGATGGAGAAGTACAGAAAAGGTCAGAAGGAGTTGCACTGTGTGTTTGTGGATTTAGAGAAAGCGTACGGCAGGGTGCCAAGAGAGGAGTTGTGGTATTGTATGAGGAAGTCAGGTGTGGCAGGGAAGTATGTGAGGGTATGAGGACAGTGTGACAGCAGTGAATTGTGCAGTAGGAACGACTCAAGGTGGAGGTTGGACTGCATCAAGGATCGGCTCTAAACCATTTCCTGTTTGCAGTGGTGATGGACAGGTTGATGGATGAGGTCAGACAGGAGTCTTCATGGACATATGCGAATGATATTGTGATTTGTGGTGAGAGTAGGAAACAGATTGAGAAGAGCCTGTAGAGGTGGAAGTATGTGCTGGA